>NW_028324301.1:22722500-22822500 GCF_058129835.1 Hydra viridissima | reverse complement strand
ACAGGAGAAATAGTGACAGACTCTCCCAATGCTTTTTTCCCTAATGCAAGCCTACATGTGTCACAAATGCCTCTGGGCACTCTTGAGTCACTGAAGTCTATAGGAGTTGGAAGGGTTTCTAGCACAACTTGTATCAAGTGGCCTGTCACCTCTCTGACACACTTTCTCATGCAGAGAAAACAAACTGTTTTCCTGCATTCATCATGGAACTTGACTGAATTAGACATGGTCGCAAAGCAGACCTAACGAAAATCACTACTTTTATGCATATGATTAGGGCTGTCATTGGTGACTAGCAAAAGTTGACATTGAAAATGTATTTAAAAATTAAAAAGAAAACAAGTTATTAGTCAAGAACACCTTGTCATCATTAGATTTTTATGGAAAATTTACCTTTAAAATGGGATCCGAAGCAGATAAATTCTCATGCACAGATATGTAGGTATTGTACACTTTATTTTGTCAGTGCTATTTCCCGGAATTCAGAAAAAAAATTTTGATTAAAAATATAGCACAAAGCAAATATTTAAAGATTGGTCCTTTAGACATATTGGGAAGAACTAACAAATCCTGTCTAATAAAAAATTACATATCAGGAAATGGTATCATTTACAGCTTGTCAGAATAGATATAAAACTTTAAAAAGGATTTATATTGATATATTTATATTTTACTTATTTTTTCTTAGTAAAGATATTTTTGGTCAAATTCATCTTAGTATCCATATCTAAAGAGTGCTTGAGTAGAATTTGTTTAGATATGCTGTAAAAATGCAAAAAGAGCCAAAGTTGTCATTTCATGATTTTAAGGAATAAATGAAAAAATTCAAACTAATTTTTTTTTTTGATTAATAGCAGTTTTAAAACATTTTAATTTTACACAAGTTTATTGCTGCAGCTAAGTTTCTTCACTTCAGTTAGCAGTGATCTTTTTTTGGAGTGTTACTTTGCAACTTTGTGTTTTTTATGTTTATCTCTTGCAAATGAAAATATTTGAACTCCTTCAAACAAACTGATAATCTGCTCAAACACATTTGTTTTAATTTTGTTTGTAACAGAAGTATGAGTTATACAAACATTGTTAAAGTTAGATATAACTGTTGTATTTGTAAGAATTTCTATTACAAAATCATTTGCAGAAAACTGATAAATGTTGAAGTTTTTTTTCTAAATAATAGTTCATATTGTACAAATATATCAATAATTTTAGAATTCAATTTCCATAAACCATCTCTATCACGAGCATTAATGAGTGTTTGTATAGTGACAAATTCTACTTTAGATGCTAGAAGTAAAGAACAGCATTGAATGCTATAAAAAGAAAAAAGTTTTTTGTAACTTATTAAACAGTTCGTGAATAATATAACCAGCTCAATATTGCAAACTTTTCATTTCTGCATCCTTTATACTCATGGTTGATTTCTCGCATTTCTCACCACTGAATTTGTTGTTATCGGTAAGGTAGTTTAAAATTATCTTTAAAATCTTTTTAATCTTTATAAAAAATATCATTTGCTACGTCCTACAATAGAGTATTGGAAAAAGTACGTTCTTCAAAATGTTTAGGCAGGTTTTAGGCAGATTATCCGAAAAAGTCCAAAAAACGTTTAGTATTAATTCTCAGGGTCACCCTTAAATTTTTTAAAAAGACTTTTCAGCTTATGCCACAACTTATCTGCATTATTTGAAAAACTTTACAGAAATTAGGGGAAAATTTAAAATTTAAGAACTTTCGCTATGGAGCTTTTTTGTTTATTTGCGTTACTGTGCACCTTCGGAAGTATGAGAACTAGTAATTTCTTGAACAATAACAAACAAAGCGCTTTTGTTTGTTTCCAGACTATATATTCTTGTGACTGTTTACATAAAGCGAAACAGCGCTGTTATTATGCGCATACTCCGGAAATAGAAATCGAAAGCGATGCAAACATGAAAAAAATTTATGATTTGTCTTTAGTGGCAATCCTAACGTTTTCTCAAATAATTTTACAAATAGAAATCTTCTTAATAACATGTAAAGTGGGATAGTTTCTATAATAAGCAAAGTATAAATATGTCTTAAAAAACCTTGAAATTTAAATGCGCGTGAATGTAAAGAACTGAAAAAACAGCTGTCGATAAATGTAAAAACTGAGAAATTTAAAGTCAAAATAAAATAACCTTTTCATGCACCAATTATTTTTCCGTAACTAACATAACTCATAAAAAATCATCTACAAAATCACAGTAGTAATATGAAATGTTAAAGTAGACTTTTTCTACAGCCTTTTTCAACTCTCCTTTATAAAATAATATTGTTTTCAATCGGTTAGAATGCACCATTTGAATTGGGGAAGCTTAGTTTAATTTGTTGTTATACAACAACCCAGCGCATGAAAGGGATAAAATCTGATCGTAGAATTTCCAGATTTTTTTTTTAATACTGAAATTTAGTCTATATGCAACATTAAAAAGCAAGCTTTACTGAGCATTCAATTTTTTTACTTTAGGTTGATGACTTGCAAGTGATGACAATATTGCACTGGTTTTGGCTGGTTCTAAACTATATACAAGTGGCACGACTCATTGAGCTAGCGTTGTTTATAAATTCGTATTCTCTAAATAGATGCTGAAACCTGGTCTGGAGATGAAAATCTGGTTGAAAATACTCCTTTCACCTTTTACAAAGAAGAGAATGGAAAGTTTGAAATAAATCTAGCACCTTGGGGTTATGTAAAAGATCTATCAACAAATCTCACACATCTTGATGCACTAGAAAGGTCTAAAGTTACCCAGCTAAAAGTAAAATCTTTAGAAGAAAAATTAGTTTAGCAAATGTAGCATATGTTAATTTGCAAATGACATGCTATACTCTTACATTAAAGCAAGTTTTAACACTACTAGTGTAGCTTACAGCATTAAAAAAAGATTTACGTAATATGTACATCTTTGAAAGTTGCCAAATTATTTATATTTTTGATTTTATGCAGCTTTAATGGTCTTTTACATCATAAGTTTATTCCTGAAAAAGGAGATTCAAGTTAAAATTTTAGGAGATTATGTTGGAGGAAGTTTTAAGATGAGCTACCAGATTATAAATACTTTAAATCTAAATAGTCAAAAAAGTACTACCATTTTCAACATTTTTTAAGGCAAAGGACTACAGAGTCAACATCAAAGTAGCCACGACATGATATCAAGAACAAATATACAAATATATATATATATATATATATATATATATATATATATATATATATATATATATATATATATATATATATATATATATATATATACATATATATATATAAATGTAGTACTCTTACTAATTTCAAAAAGTACATATATGAAGTTTTTATATATCTAGGGATATCAACATTACAATATTTAGGTGATTTGAGTTTCTTTTTGCACTTTATTGTATTTCAGGAGCTTCATTTGAACAACTTATAGTATTTTTTCATTACAAAAAAATACTATAAGTTGTTCAAATTAAGTTTACCTTTTAATGTTGAATTCAGGAAATTCAACATTAAAAGGTGAATTTAATTTGAACAACTTATAGTATTTTTTTGTCATGAAACTTAGTAAAGAAAAAAGAACAGAAATAGAATGTTGCACACTTGAAAGTTTTCAAACTGATTATCAAAGATTATGTAAAATGAGGATCTCAAGAAAGATGCAAAAAGTTTCAATAAAGTCATAACAGAAACAATTTTGAAAGTACCTCTAGATCAGGTAAAATTATTTCTCTTATTTAACTCAACTTTAACTAGTAATAATTGATTTGCTGTAAACTAAAAGTTAATTAAGTTTTTTAAAATTATAACTCATACACATACATTTGTATCTAGGTTTCTTTACCAACTCTGCACATTGTTGTTTGGATTTATCTTAAATATTTCAACATGTTTGTAGAAGGAGCCCATGAAATTGGATATTTTAATGGTGTTAGAAGAAGTATTAAAAAATAATAGCAGCATCTGTTCTGAAAAATATCATGAATTTATATCAAAGCAAAAACAGCTGTAAAACCTTTAAAGTTCTATTTAAAGTTCCAATGTTGCTATGGAAATGGCTAATTAAATAATCCTGATAACATGGAAAATATTAAGTCAATTTACTTCCCTCAACTTGATTTTCTAAAGAAAAGGAAAAAGGAAATGGTAAGCATTTTTTAAAATGTGGCATTAACAACATGATAATGTTAAGTTCTGTTTTTTATACAATTATTGTTCTGCTTTAAAGTGGTACTGGCCTATAAAAACTAAAACTGTTAATCCTTTGATTTTCAGTGTAATATTTGATTAAATACATGTACAATGAAAAAACTTTCAGCGTAAATAAGTAAAAAACTATTAATATGCCCATAAACATGCAGAGTCAGCAATTAATATGCAATTTTAACTGCATTTTTAAACAATAATTTCTTCTTAACTAGTCATAGTTTGAGTCTAAATTTTTGCAAAAAGGTTAACATGTTGATAAAGGGATTTGATCAGAATTACTATCATAGCATTTATAGATGCAAAATGGTGGCATTTTCAATAGAGGTTTTTAATTTTATGGTAAAATCTGTGTTGTCAATATCATTATCTCAAGAACAGCAAACTGTAAAAACCTTATTTTGGTCAAACCCTTCAAAAGTAACCTGATAACCAGTGTGCAAATATTTTAGGTATAATCTCCAAGTAGTTAAAAAGATATCCTTGTTCAAAGTTGAAAAACTCAGAAAGCAAGAAAACAAAATAAAATCTCTCTGAAACATTCAAGACACATGTGAGTTATCATTACAAAAACATTTTCTTATGACTGACAATTTAGGTCATTTTTTTACTATGAAACATATAAACATTATACATTTTTGAAATCTACAATAAATATATTATTTAAATTTATAAAATAAAAAAATTTAAAAATTTTTATATTTTATAGGCTAGTACCACCTTAAGCATTTTATATGTTATATCTGGATTATTCCTGACCATTGTTTCCTCGTGGAAACTACTATTTAAATAATCTTAATTTAAAAGCAATTATAATACTTCTCTAGACAAAACAATGTTATACTCTGGAGCTTGAATCTACACTGAAGAAAAGTGAGGACCATGCACACAACAGATTGAAGCTATATTGCAAAAACTGAAAGTTCAGTGACAAGCATACCATGGAAAAAGTTTTATTGGAAATCATGTGCATAAAATGCTTCAGGTTCCATTTCTTTTATAAATGAATTTATTCCAAATCTGAAACATTATAGTTAATAACAATAATAACAAGTAATATAAAATCATGCAATATACTTTTAAAGAGACATTTTTCTTTTTTAGAAAAACTCTATGCTAAAGTTATGTAATTTTATTCCAAAGCTTTTTTATGATGGATTCTCTAGGACAAGTCTGCACAAGAAAGCAATCGAAATCATTACATTTTTCTTTCTGTTTGTAATAAGTTTCTCAAAGCGCTTTGGAATTTTATTGTGTTTATTGTTATTGAGGTTGAAGTGTATACTGAAACTGCAACAATGCCTAGCAAGATAATTTTGATGATTTATGATGATTTAACTTATAAAGCTGGGATTAAAAGTACAACATGATTCATGTTGCTATCATTTTCCTTTTAAAAAAAAGTATTGTTAAACTGATGCATTTTTATCGCACAACTTGGCCTGAGGCTTTAGTGCCTCTGAAGTTACACATGTTGGAAGATCACGCTATTCCATTTTTGAAAAAACGGGCGCTGGCTTTTGATTGTATGGCGAAAAAGGTGGAGAATCAATTTATCTAGAGTTCAACAATTTAAAGCGGATTTATCAATCTATCCCTTGTCCAACAAAGCGGTTAAAAAGCATCCAAAACTTACCATCAGAAAACTAATCCTAAAAGTAGGGTGTTAATCCCAGAATCACGAAAAAGAAAGAGAAAAAACGAAAATTGTCACAGTTAAAAACACTTTTGGCAACAGCATTTTACATTTCTTAATAATATATATCTCCTTTTTTCTTTTATTTGTCTCTACTAAAGGCAAATAAAATGTAGCTGTAATGGTCAATAAGGTAATGCAGAAAATTGCCTTTTTTGTCCATTAAAAAAATTGAATACTAAGAACAGCCATAAGAAATAAATAGAAGAATATCTCCTCAAACTTTTTCAAGAAATATGGTTAGATTTCCACGATTAAAAACCTAGAACGTAGGGACCAAAAAATGTAAACAAATTACGTGTAATTAACCAGCCATCTTTCTCTACAACAAATGTTAACGAACATTTAGATGTTTCTTCTCTTGTTTTAAGTGTTTTAGTACACAACCGGGTTATCTTTAAACTAATTTAAGTTAAAACAGCGACAAAAAAATTTATTTATATTGGAGAGTATGCAATTACTTGGTCTCCAGAGAAAAATTATTTGCGTTGCTAAGGACCGTAACCATTTGGTAGCGCTGTTAATTTGCGCATGCGCACAATAACAGCGCTACCAAACGACCTTGCCACCGTGAAGTTATGGTGCACCATAACTTCACTGTAGACCAATGATATATTATATATACTAGATGTCTAACTTGCGGGATTTTATTGGACAAAAAGTGAAGCCGCTTTTTTTGTTTACAAATTGAATCCGCCATTTGTAATAAGGGCAAAAACTATATCCGACGTGCGAAATAAAAGTTAAAAATGAACGTTTTTGCCTGAATTAGAAATGGCTCCCACAGCTTCACATTTCGGATCGAAGTTAGACATCTAGTATATATAATATATCATTGCTGTAGACATGTTGATCTATAATGGCTGTAATACAATGAAGACTTACAAAATCTATCGAATAGAAGAGAAAATAGTGATCTTATTCAAATGTATAAATTCCTAAACAAACATTATATTATCAATTGGAAGAGCGGGATATTATAAACAAAGACCACGTGGTAACAAGAACACAGGATTTTGACGAAGCCCTCAGTAGGTGATCCAAGAAAAAACCAGGTGATTGAATGCATGAAAGTACGTCAATCACAGTATTGAAACACCTAAGAAATGTCTACTTCAGGACTAGTACCAAACATTTTTTTCATGAGAATTAGTCTGAATCAGAAATATAAATAAAAGTATGAATAAAGTCTAACATGAAAAGTACATGTTTCGGCCGACTTCTGGACAACTTAAACTTCTCACTTTTTTTTTCTAACAAAATGGCCGCTGCAAAGAAAGGAAAAACAAAGAAAAAAACCCGACTGGAAAAAATTAAATCTAGATATTATGAACATAATCACTTAAAATCAAGCGAAACATTCCGAACAACTATTTTGTGTTAGCTTGTATTGTTGTTGAATTTTTTTACGAACCATTTTTTATTTTTAAACATACGATGATTTTGGTACAGCATGAAGTTGTACAGCTGATGCAACTAAGAAAGAAATACATGTAAAGTATCTTTTATGGTGTAAAAGGTAAAGACATTTAAATAATTACTTTTAAGATGGTATTAACAATAATGAGCTTTTTTTGTTATTAGGTGCCCCGCTACCGTCGAGGGGTTTCTAATCGAACTGACTAGAAAGTTTTGTTTAGTATAAATTTTATTTAAAAGAGGAGACGAGGGAATAAAAACTGTTATAAAAATTATTTACCTATTCATATAAAACATTAAGTAGATTATCAAAATTTGATAAATTTAACAGATGAAAAAAAAAAAAAAAAAAGAAAAAAGTCCACGATTTATCTATCGCTATGCAACGACATCAATTTTCTTGTTACCGTGTTAAGTGCAGCATGGGGAACAAGATTTTCTGCTGACGGAGTTTCAGGGGTCATTTTAGGGAAAAGTATAGGTGTAGCAATCGGCTTGCCATCAGGATCATTCTTTATGACCTGCGGAGGAGTACATAACTCAGGATAGTTTTTTAAATGTTTATTCACTCCTTCATAAGTACTTCCTGTCAAACTAACTTTTGGTGAAATACATTGAGGTATTTTAGTTGAAACGCTTATTACGGACCTTCCCTGAAACTTCGCATTTCTCATGGATACTGGCGGCTGCATTAACACTCTACTTATTGAGTTAATATTGTGGGAAGGAACCGCTGGTGCTTTTTTTACCACCAAAGGTAAGCACCCAGGCTTTTGTTGTAAGATAATTGGTAATTGAACTAAATGCTGCTGCATTTTATTAGAGTATTGATTATATCGTATCGGTACCACCTGATAATAACTCATATTACTAGATGCAATAGTTGATGCCAGCACAGGCTTTTTGACTGTTACCGCTATAGATTGTTTTGGGCAAGTTGTACTTGCTAATTCAGGGGAAGAATTTTTTTCAGTAGGTCTTAGCATAGTTTGAGAAACATCATGCAAAAGATTTTCAGAAAAATTTTGGTGGTGTGATGGAACTAAAACTGGGTAAATTACTGGAACTGCAGCTGATGATGATGAGAACCTTTGAACTTGAATCCCATTTCCAGACTTAGATTCTGGATTAACACCAGATACTTTGATGTTTTCAGAATGATCGATTTTCAACTTTTTCTCCGGTGTTGATTTATCAGCGGCAAACTCAGATGACAAACTCCTTCGAAGAGTTCTTTTAGATCCATCGCTTCGACAGGCTGATAAAAGTTCCAGCAAGCCGTTCCCAGGGAGTTTTGTTGGGAATTCTTTCTGAAGCTCTCGCAATTTTTCCTTGAACAGAACTTGTCTTGGACTATCACCTGAAAGATTTAACAGCTAAAATTACAATGAATAGAAGAAACAAATTTTACTTGCTGTATATTAAAATTTTAATTCATTTTTATCAATTTCCTAAATTTTAATTCAATTTATAGAATAAATTACTAATTACTTTTAATATACAAAATATTTATTAAAAGACTAAGCATATTCTAACACAACTTTCTTCAAAAATTGATTTTTAAATAGATTTTAACTTAAGTTCATACCCTGCTCTATTTTGTAAACATCGAAACCATCTTCTGTATCTTCTTTTTGCTTTTTGATTGATGTAGCAGATAGCGCTCTAGGAAAAACAGTTGGAGTTGTTGCAGATCTTTTAGTATTGGATCCAGGTGTCAACAATTGATGAGCAGATAAAGAGCGGCAATGTAACTTCTTTTTGTCATTCGCTAGAAAGTAAGTAAGAAATCATTCATCACTGTTTTGATGTTGATGCTAACAAAAAATGTTTTGTTTGGTGTGCTAATTCTTATTGTACATAAAACAAAATTAACCTTTTCTTGGACCCTGGGCTAGCAGGGAGTGTCTGGTTAAAGAAAACTCTTGGTCAATAAAAGCTTTTGTTGAAGCTAAAGACAATTTTAAAATGTCAGTACAGAGGATTGCAAATTAGTTAAAGTCACTAACATTATTTTACATAACTATGCTATATAATTATGTTATGATATGATTTTATCAAAATGATAAATTCAACTGAGGGCCTGTTTATATGGAAAGCGGGCTAGCTCGGCAAACGAGCCAGCCCGTTTACCGAGATATCGACGTCATTAATATTTTATCTTAATTTTATTTTGCGTTTATATGAATAAACGAGCTAGCCCGGATAGCGAGATCTCACTGTTTTTTGCCGAGATCTCGGCAAACGGGCTGCTTAATTTCTTATATAAATTTGTTCGCATGCGTATACACTCTTACATTTTTGAAATTTGAAAGCTTACGCGTAAAATAATAAATTTAATAATAAAAATAACAATTTTCGTGTACTTAAAATTTTAGTTGTTTTGCTTTTATAATTTACCAAAGATCCAGTATCTTTTAAGTAATATGAAGTAATAGCTACTTTTTTTATCTGCTGATAGAGCTCTAGAGTTAGGCGAAAAAGGGTCAGGAGATAAGTAAGGGCTTAACTATGATACCAAATTCATGAAAAGAAACCGTGAAAGGCTAAAATTTGTTTTCCATACATCAATGGGAGCTACACCAGTTATTATATTATGCCACCATAAATCAGTTCTGCCAGTTTTAAACCAGCAACTACGATTTTTTCTTTTAAGGCACCTCTCTCTTGTTTGTTTCATCTTTTGAAGTGATTGTGATCGTTTTTTTTAAAAGAAAAATATTTAAAAAGTTATCAAATTTAAATTTGTAAAACTTATATAACACAATTAGGCTTTTAAGAAGCATTATTTGTGTTATAATACCAGTTAAACATATTGTTAAAATGCAATGTGTTTTTTCTTGTCGCTAGCCGCCATCTTTAAAGTTATTATTTTACCGATAAAGAGCCCAGCCCTGCTAGAAAAAGCCTGGCTGACCTCGATGTCATTTTTTATTTTTTTGGCAAAAATTCATATTAACGCAATTTTAAAACTGGCTCGTTTTCCGGGCTAGCTCGGCAAACGGGCTAGCCCTTGCCCATATAAACAGGCCCTGAAAAGAAATTAACAGCATTTACATGGTTATTAAAAAAAAAAAATTAAACAAAAGGTCTAAAAATAGCTTTCAACATCAATTTTTTACAAAAGATGTTAAACTTATGTAAACAAAATTATAATACAGCATTGTACTTTGAATACTTAATTTCTTTATTGCCGAGTCATCAAAATGAGTAAATTAATAGTTTCAACCACAAATACAACTTAATTGCCAATAAAATTCTTTTCAATATTACTTAAACCAGACTTATGAAATAAGTTCTGATATGCCAGAAAAAATATTTCTTGAATTTTAATTCTTGTATTGAAACCGTTTGTTTAATATTTTATTTACCATTCATTAAAAATTAAAAATTACAAAATCGTACACATAGCAGTCAATTAAAAAAATAATTATTAAAACTTACTTTCTTTGCAATTTAAAGTATCTAAATCAAATCCAACCCATCTATATGCTGCTTTTTTTGAGGGATCCTCATGTGATGTACATTTTTCCAAAAACTTAATGCTTATCAAGATATTTGCAATGTCATATAAGCGACGAACTTTAGCTAAAATCAATGTTCATGATAATATATTACAAGGAAATTGGAGAGTTTGGAAAAAATTTGTTTCAAAAACTTTAAAATGTTTTCTTTTAACAAGTTTTTTTGTTCAACTAAAAGATATTTTCACATTTTTTTAATAAAGCTGATTTTTTTTTTTTTTTACAGGATAAGTACTTTAATTTATTGCAGATTAAATTGTAAAAATTTATGATTCATTTAATACTGTTTATACTAATTTAGCTGATTGTTTCTGTTTTTTGTTAATTTAGTAACTCTGCTATTACTAGGTGGAAGATGTCTGATAAGGAAACTGTTTTTACCATTGCAGATACAGCTAAAATTTTGACATTAATGATTTAACACTATCAGTAAGCAACATTTGTAGAGCTATAAAGAGAAAAATAGCAGAAAAGGATAAGCAAGAATTCAATCTAAACATGCCCCTTGTTGTACACTGAGATGGGAAATTGCTGCCAAATGTCACAAATGTTGTTCATGAAAAAGTTGATTGCTTGGCCATATTAAAGATAGGTAAAGACATTGAAAAGTTACTTGGTGTTCCAAAAATATCAAAAGGAACTGGAGCAGCTTTAGCTGAGGCTACTGTAGCAAATTTTGAGGAATGGCAAATGAAGGAATAAGTTATTGAAATATGTTTTAATACAACCTCTAGCAACATTGAAATACATATGGGAGCTTGTACACTAATATAAAAGTTATTGCAAAAAGACCTGTTCTTGAAAGATGGTCTTTTAAAACATTTGAAAGTTGAAACGGTATTATTTGCAACAAAGTGTTTGCAAACAGGTGGGAAAAAACCAAGGGATGACTTCAGAGTGTTTTAGGAACTGACATTATTGTTTTATGGTGAAATTCCTCCTAGAGGAAAATAACAACCAATGTAATTTGTATTATTGTAAATGTAATATATTTTAATAAAGTACATGACTTTACAGCAATTAAACACCATGGCTTTCACAATGCTTATTGGTTGTCAAAAGTCATCTGTTATATCAAAATACATGTTTAGTTTAAAATGATATCAAAAGAAGAGAAAGGATTGCTGTCCTTTAACTTGTTTGTACCTCTTTATAATTGTCTTTGTGGTTTTCATTCACACTTCCTGAGATGCTGCAATTAATGACTTATGATTGTTAAAGAAATTTGACATATGCAAATCCATTGATGAGAAAATAGGTAATAATGCAGCTGCTGCACTAAAAAGACATTTGTGTTATTTAAGCAAAATGATTTTCAATCATTGCTTACCACTGATCCAAGTATCTAGAATGCTCTTGAAACATGAAAAAGGCCTAATTAGAATTAAAGGATTGCAAGTCATTAATGATTGTGCTGATCATGGTGCTGCATTGATGAACTAATATCAGGAAATATTGACAAAAAAATGAAGAGACAATACTTGCTGAATATTGTTTAACAACACAGAGATAAATCTAAATCAGCAAAGAAATCATTGAAAGCAAGGAATGAAGGCTCTAGAATTACAGAATTGATTTCAAATACATTCTACAATATGTGCATTTTGTTATTATATTAAACTGTTAATAGTTGTATTGTATAGTTTCATATTTTAGGTTGGTTATAATAAAACTTAAGAAATAAAATGTTTCAAGTTAATGATGCATTTAGAATTGAAATTAAAAAACCATTTTAAAATTCTGCAAACTTCAAAAGTTATGAGCAACCTCTAAATATTGTTCAAAATGGCTAAAAATTTGAGTACAATTTTAATTAGTTTTTGCCAGCACTTTTATAAAAAATCTTGTCATATCTATAAGAAAGCACAAAAAGGATGAAGTCATGTCTTAAACCAGACAAAATTTTTTAAAAAATCAAAGAAAAGAAGCTTTCTCCTTACTTTTATACTTGCTTGGCCCTTCATCAGGCTCTGTAAGCAGTAACTTAGCAGCTTTATCAAGTGTTACAACACTGTCCTAAAAAAACACCCATATTTAATTTTTAAAACAACTAGACTTGGTGTTTATGATATAAACATTAAGAAAAGATCTGTCACCTCTGACACCATGAAAAGCATTATAAATTTTTGGCATAGAATTCCAAGAGAACGACTGGATTTCATATCATTCAACATGGTATCATCCATGATAAAGTTTGAGAAATCTGTAAAAAGGAAATTTTAACAATAAACATTGTTGTTCAAGCAAAATTATAAACTTCAAGATTTAATCCTTTTATCACTACTGATTACCTTCCATATTAGCAGATTTTATATCTTTCTCTTTATCAACTTCAATATTTTCATCATTTTTAGAGTTATTAGAATTATCTTTTAACTTAACGAAAGGTTTTGGTAGGATTTGAACATGAGACTAAATAAAATGTCAATAAAATTTTACAACAAAAACAACCACTGAGAATATTTTTTATTTAAAAAAAAAAAATTAAAACAAAAAAGTTAGAAAATTACAAGCAATACTAGAAAACAACTAAAAGAACACAAACTATTTTAACAAACAAAATAGCAACTATAATGAAGAAAAAGAAATCAACAAGCACTCTTTATGCATAAACAAATAATGAATTCTACAGGATTATAGAAAAACAAGCTATCTTTTATTGTAAAAAATACTGAAGCAATTCACCAAACCATCTAATTCGACCATCAAATGAATCAGTGCCTACTTTATTGCTAAACTAGACACAGTTCGTGTTCTCAAAATCTAATAGTGTAATCAGAACTTTTTATTTTGTACTCACCTATGGAATTTAGATTAAAAACATAAACAAGTACAATATATATGGTTGCTACAGATGATTTTATTGTTAATCCAAAAATAATCTTAGGATAGGCCCTGATCTGACCTTTCCAATTTCAGCTATTACACTAGAAACTAGGAATTACCATGTGTCATATTAGATTTTTATAAGAATTATTTGATACAACCCAGTATTTCAACCTGGGTCAAAAATGCCCTTAACTTTGACAAAAATTATATATAATCTCAGCATCATAAAGATTATTAATGAATAAAGGGAATTTTGTTGATTTCCATTTAAAACAAAACAATAAAACAAAATCTGCTTGATTATTGAATTATTATACAAAATTATAGTTTTTAAAAAATCAATAAAACATGTCATCTCTTTATAGGATGGACATTTATTTAAAGGGAGATTTATATAGGAATAAACAGTTTTTGAGCAAACTGAAAATTTACAAGAAATTGATTTACAGTCAAAATCATTTGCAGGCCAACTTCAAACTACAACTTTAAAGAACAATTAGTTTTTTAAGAAACGCCATATTTCCTTATGTTTTGAAAGTAATCAAGAATGAACCTATGCTTTATTTATGACTTAAACTAAATGTATGCTTCATTTTACTAACAATAAATAAACACATCAAGTAACAAACTTATTAATAAAATGACATACTCTCTCACTATTCTTTTCATAAGCTTTAGCAAACATTTCCTTTTGATAATTGTTGCAGTGGAAATCCCTTCCATAAACATGAAATGCAAGTGTCTACAAAATTAAACCAATACTCTATAACTTGTTCAGAGGAAAAAGAGAAATATGTTTAAACAATCCAAATATGTTTGCTAATACTAATTCAATATCTTATAGTATATCAAGGAGTATATAGTTATCCTTTGAGGAAGAAATACGTATTCCAATTTACAGAGCTAAGAAAGGCAAGGAGATTTTTCATTTTAGTTATGTGGATGTAAACTGATGGATAGAAGTTTGACACCATTATAAAAAAATATTAAGGTGTTAGGAAAATTAGACAAAAGTTTATAAAATTAAAATTGACAATAATATTAATAAAAAAAGTTAAAGAATGAAAAATAAAAATTGATACTACATGGTTTAAATACTGATATCTAAGCATTAAAAAAAAAAAAAAAAAAAAAACACCTCAGATTTGATCTTTTTTTGTAGTCTGGGCATCTGAGATACTAAATGTTTATGGTTTCAACTGAAACATTAACTATAACCAAGACATTTCACATATATACATGAAAGATGATAGCCAAATATCATGGACTTTTACAACCAACTTGTCCCATATAAACTGAATAGAATAAACCCTAACTTCTAAATAACCCTTGCACAATTCAGAGCTATTTTTGAGATAATTAACCTGTTGGAAAATAAATCCAGAACTATTTAATTGCAATCCAGATAGAACTGCATTTTCTTCAAGAATTCTATTGTATTTTTCTTTTTACATCTTACCAATTAATTTAAACTAAATCTCCAACTCCTGAGATGAAGAAACTACCCCAAACAATGACAGAGCACTATCATACTGCACTGTAGGCGCCACACACCCTGATAACATCTTCTCTTTGTCACCTTGGCAATTTGAACCAAACATTTAAAAGATTACTAATATATGTTAGTAATTATTTACAAGTATCTCTCAAGTGGTTTCAAACATTTGGGCAGCAGTGTATGTGGCTATCCAATAGTAACCTAGTTATCTATCTTAAAAGAAAATATTGTGGATATTGAGTAAAAGAATGATAGATTTGGTGATTTGTAGAGTTTTAAAAAGTAAGAGAACATTTGTTAACAGATTATCCTTTGCAATACAATCTGTTGATAAACAAAATTTATCTAAAATTTTTTTTAACAGATATTTTTCTTCTTCTAGAACTTGGAAGATATAAAATACCTTGAGTTTTGATAGAGTTGCATTTAATCTACTCTTTCCAAACCATAAGTATTTATTTTTTGCTTGACGCACCATCATCTCCATACTTTCAAGAACATTCACAATATCATAAACTCTTCGACGACCAATCCCTTTGGATAAGAAAACAAGTTTTACATTTACAAGATGAGTATACAAACACAATCAATTGAATATAAAAACATAATTAAAATAACAGTATGCTATTTTTTTTATTAGCTAAAAAACTCACCTAAAATCTTTACTACATCATCTAGTAAAATAGTCGTACCATTTTCTGAGTATTCAGGATAAAAAGACATAAATCTGCAATAAAAAAATTAGTTAACAAAAAATATAAACTATTTGATTAAAATCTTTACTTAAATATTTGGAAAGACTAATATTTTAGTTGAATTGCTTTAACATAGGTTATTAAAATTAACTATAGACTTTTTGCATCTCTGGAAACAGATAAAATAGGATTTTCTATATAGTTAAAGATTGCCAAAAGAACTCATCACTTACTTCTCGCATAGCAATCCCAAACTTTTTTCTTTTCTACCAACCAAAACATTTTTTTTAATTTTTAATTTGCTTGTTTGTATGCAAAAGAGGTTTTCCCTTGCTGTATCTAAGCTGACATGTTTTGCTTGTTCATTAGGTTCAGCTGCAAAATCAGATGCTGGAGGTAGAATGCTAGCAGCACAAACAAGCATTTTTAAATTTGCAGTTGGTGTTGATGGTTCAACAACACTAGATTCTTTTTGAGGTGTCATTGTACTACATGATAGCCTTAAAGGAAATTTGTTCTCCTTGTCTTTGTTTAGCAAAGTACTGCCTAAATTTCTATTGATAGCTAGTTCTTTTTTACTTCTTTTTATGTTAGGGTTAAACTCATTTAACACTTCTTTGTGTAATTCTGTGGTTTTATTTCCAGATGAATGCACCAACTTTGCTAGAACATGCAAACTCTCCTTGTGCAGCTGCTCAGCTTCATCCATTTTTTCTAGTGAATTTAAAAACCTCATATAAAATACAAAAATACTTATTTTTTATCAAAACAAAGAAAAGATTTTAAATGAAATATGGCTAGGAAAAACACTGATATACTATATTATAAACTTATACACAGCCTATGCCTTAGGTGCTTAGAACAAATTAATTTTTTTTTCCTGGATGTTTCAAGTTTCTATAGTTGTAAGTCGTAATATTCTTGACTTACCTATTGCAATGGGAACAACTTTTGCTCTTTTCTTTTTTTTTTTTTTAAAAAAAATCTTTGTTCTTATTCTTTTGTACAGTTTAAGTCTACCATAACTTCAATTTGTCTTTACAGTACTTTTTATAGATACTAAAAAGTAAAAAAAAAGATGAACCTTCCTTTTGTAAGAGAGCTTTCCAAACTATAAAAATAATATCAAAAATACAAAACTATATTATTATGTAAGAAAATATGACCAAGTAAATATGGCCTACGTTCCTGACCTTCGAACAGAGCAAACAAGATTGCTTAAAATTTGGCGGGTGTTTCGACGGAATGAAAACAAAACTTAAATTTATAGTAAAACTGTTTTAGCCAATGGAATTATTTCCTGTATACATGGGTCACACGTTATTAAGCAAGCTATATTAAAAGCTATTTAATTTTCAATTTAACGTTAGACCACAACTTTATAAATATTGAAAGATATCACCAATCAAATTTAAGGGATATATACGGAGAGATTATGGCGGTTTTAAATTGACGATTTGGCGCTAAATTTCGAAGATGTGTATTTAATAAAAGTTTGATTGGAATGATAATTATTTATATATTCCACTTATAGCTTTACCCTTAATATCTCTAAATTCTATTTCATGCTTACGTCATTCCAATCGAAAAAAGGAAAAATCTGGTTTTGCTTAAAAGTTTAAACAAACCATAACTTTCATTCAGTGTTACTGTAATAATATTTTCAAAATATGTTAAAAAACGCCACGTTATTTAGTTTTAGATTTTGTTGGAACTGATGAATTGAAATCCGTTTCACATTTAACTTTATGCAATAAATTTTTCTGTTAAAAAACTTTCATGAAAAGTATCTAATATTGCTGCTGTACAAACAGATCAATCGCTGAAACAACATCGATAAATGTTATTTTATGTTTGTTTTGAGGGGACTTCAACTCTTAAGCTTCGCTCCCTTTTCTTCCCCTTTCCCCTTACCCTTCCCCGACATATTATAATATGCTAAAACCAGTGGCGTACCTAGGGTAAATAGCGCCTGGGGCAAACACCGATCTCGCGCCCCTCTTCCCCCACATAAAGTGCTTAATTACAATTTTTTAATAAATGATGAGACAAACTTTATTTTATATAATATATTTATTTTATATGATATATTATTTCTTAATTTATTTTATATAATTCTCGCTTATTGTATCGCAACCAAGCCTCTTTTGCGCCCCTTTCAGGCTGGCGCCCATGGCACGTGCCCTGCCTGCCCTACCCTAGATACGCCACTGGCTAAAACGCTTCCAAATTTTTCAAAAACCATTAAAAGTTCTTTTCAATGATTATTTCAAAATGGTTTTTTCTAGATAGAATTAAAAAGTTTTAAAGTTATTATTGGGACCATGCTAGTTACTGTTTTATAAATGTAATAGAAAAAAAACAATAGAAAAATAAGAAGCTGCCTTAACATGCACTGTTCTAGTTCTAAATATTCGAGTCATTAATTGAAAAGAGCATGGTTATTGAAGAGTGAAGAATCATTAGAGAAATCAAATTTTCTGTAAAAAGAAAAAAATGTATCATTAAATGTTCTTTATGAAAGTTGAAGGGAGAAAATATTTTAAAATACTTTCAGCACCTTTTAAAATGACTAAAATTCTACCGTAAACACAAGTCAGCAGAATAGAATAAAGCACCATCATTAAGTTATTATATGAGATGATTTGTGTGCAGCTGGACAAAGTGATTTACGTTTTCTCCCAACTGGGAAAAGATAGAATGCCATCAAGCATCTAAAAGATCACCAAATAACGTTATTTGAAAGACGTGACACAAAGACTTTTATGAAAGATGGTGCTAAATGTCACAATGTAAACTTATAATGATATGTTTCTGAGAGTTAAAGACAACAAGTTAAAGTAACAACGAACAAACCGAAACGTTAAAAAATGCACTCCTCAAAAAAAGCCTCCAAAACAGTTGAATTCTTTGCTCTCTGATTGCTACGGCCCTGTAAGCTATATACCCTTAAGTTAGTAATACTTATATTTTAAATATTGTTCCTTCACCTTTTTTGAAAAACACTTTGTTGCTGACCGTTTCTTTGTCCAATATGACCGATTCCATTATTCCTTACAAACACGCACTTAAAAATGCCATAACTTTGGCGGAAATTTTTGTTTTTTGCCATTTAAACTGAATATTTTTTCATAAAAAAGTAAAATCCGTAATGTCCGTTTTTTTCGGAAGCTATTTCGCACCCAATTTAAATGTTTTGCCATTTGACCTCGACTCCATCCTTTTCTTGAATGCCCAACTTGACCTCGGCTCCATCCTTTTCTTCTATGCCCAACAATGTTGATCAATTTAAGTATTCGGTAAACTGAGTCCTATGAAATTGGAATTTCTCTGGGAGTTGACTTGTGCGTACTTCAGAATGATCTGATGAAGGCAGATATCATTCCACGACTCTGACTGTATATCAGACACACAAAATTGTCAGCTGACCAGCAGTAGTAATTTTACCTGGTGGTGACAAATAAATCTGCTCCTTAAATTCTAAAATTTAATGAAAACTGATATTCAATCAAAAAGAAACTACCAACTATTGACTGCGCTGAAAATTGAACGAAACTTTGAAACTTAATATATAAAAGAATAAGTAAGAAGGATTTGCAATTTTGAAACAGCATCATAATTATTCAGCGGTAAGCTTAACTTCACACTTCATGTGGACCCATTAGTTACAATTATATTTTCTTGTAAGAAAAAGTAAATGTCTAATCAATCTCAGGGCTGTTGAAAAACAATTTTAAACGGTAGAACAAACTCCTAATAGCAAACTCGCTAACTCGTTTTTTTTACTCGCTTACTCGTTTATTCATCATGATTGAAAACTGGTTAAGTAGCTTTTGTTCCCTACATGCTACTATGGTTTGGAGCTGGATCAAGAATCCAGATTACCAAACATTTGACTGTGATTAACTATATCCAAGAGAGGCTGTAAAACCGCACAGGACACCGTAAACCATACCCTGGTCAATCATTTATCAGTATGATTAAATATATGAAAATTGAAAATATTGCAGATAACAGTAGGTAACATCAAAATTATGTTTGTTTAATGAATCTTATAATTGATTATTATTGAAAAGACTGTAAACAAAAAACAAACAAACAAAAAAAAACAAAAACAAATAAAAAACAAAAAAAAAAAACAAAAATCGAGAAGTTTTTCTTTTATTTCTTTCTATTACTGTTACTTGTTATTTTCTAAAGATATATAAGTAAGTTTATATATATTAACTTAATTTGTGTTTGGGTACAGGAAACAAAAATCAGAAGATTAACCATACCAAAAAGCCATTCGGGCTGATTAACCACAGTTACAAACATTTGGGTAGAAACAAAGGAAGTTTAGTTCGTTCGCGCGATAAAAAACGAGATGATTGGTGGAGTGTATTGTTCTAGTGGTTAAAAATAGAGGTCGATCAGTCATGATACATGGTTAACTTGGGAATAACCAGGTTGGTGAATTGAATAAAGTCGAGGGAGCTCTAAGGAAAAAGGGTGTGACATTCGTGAGAATTATGATAATTAATGTTATTTTACTTTATTGTGACATTTTAGAGTGAATACATTGCCTTTCAGGTAACGTTTAATCAGAGAACGGTTTTTATTTCAGGAAGTTAGCAACTTCAAGCACTCGTTTAAGCTCTGTAGAAAAAAATTACGCATAAAAAGTAGATGAAGACAGTTGTACATAATGGTTCCCTCAATCGCCGTATTTAAACCAATTATTTTTATTAGAAATCTATAAGTTTATGAAGTTTTTTTTTGTCGAGAGAATTTTGTTGTAGGTTTATTTTGGTAGTGCACATTAATTAAATACTTCCAGATGCCAGAACAAGATGATTCCACTTGCAAACCTATTTTAGTTTTGCATAGCTCAATTTGAGACCTGTACAAAATTGGTACCAATGAAAAAGACATATTTTGCAAAAGACTGCAAGAGATTTGAAGCCAACACAAGTATCATCAAAGCCAGTAGAAACATAACGCGTCCAGTTTGTTATCATGTTATTAAAATACACAGAGAATGACGTGTTGAGCTATCTCTTCTTAAATTACTTTGATCACTGTTATGCGAATCTGTTATTTTGGGGGTTAAGGGCGAAAAGTTTAGCGTTGGCACCGGACAAGGTTTTATCGCTATTTACCCTCCGCAACTGCCCTGGTTTTTGTATGGAATTATAGAAAGCGCTCGTAAACTGGAAATAATATTAGCCATATTTGATAAAAAGAAAGTTAGCTTAATATTGCCGCAGTAAACATTCGACGCTACCTTTATTTTTATCACCCCGATTTACCTCTAATTTTATCAATGATACTACGATACCACGGGACTCTCTACTATAAAAGCAGTGATTTACTTTTCAAAAGCGTGCGCACAGCTATCTTATCCCCTTTTGTTTTATAGTTTAGTTTAGAAATAAAAAGCCTTTACCATTCCCGTATTTGGCAACAGCATTACATACTCATTACATACTTGTGTAGACAGAAAAACGTGCAAGTCACGTTTTTTGCGACTACATTTCATCAAAATTGTCTCACTTTATTGTTTTTTAATCTAAATAAGGTTAAATACTTTTCTATAACAATAGGTAACCTAGAATTACCTTTAATATCTAAAAGCCTGGCCTAATAGAACCGCCAATGTTATTGATAATAAGCACTTTTTAAAAGTTTTTTGTGATTTTTTAGTTAAAATTTTGCATAATGCAATAAATGTAATACAACTCGAGTCGTGATGTAACTTTCATCTCTTAGCAATTGTCATTCGATTGCGGCCTCATCTCTTTACAGTCCTCATCTGAGCCAACGTTGTGATATCAGTAGCGAGCAATTTTCAACACAAATATAAAAACTTTTTATTTAATTACAAAGTTTGAAAAATCTCAATCATGAGTATTTAAAGTGATGATTTGAAGTGAAAACGAAAATATTTATTTTTATCAATTAAAAAATATTTTGCAGATCTGTCAATCATGAATCGTTTATAAATTCTGATGGAGGAAAGGAAAAAGAAAGGAAATTGCATACCATAAAAAGTTTATGACCATCTAGATATCTATGGAATTAGAAAGCCAAGGAAAGGGGAAAATGTTTTGAAATACCCTCCGATTTTCTCATTTTTACCAGTTTCCTCATTTTTTTAAAGCCTCACTAAATGCGGATTAAATAGTTAAAAAAATCAACCTATTTGTTAGCAGACTTTTGTAACGTAATTTGTTAACTAAGCAGATTTTTTTCCTTTAACTTAATTTAGGAAACCGATATTGTAAACGTGGTGAGAAACAGAAAAACAAAAAGACGGTAAATTGCTTTTTATTTGCTCATCGAAATCTTAAATCCCAATAAATGGAAAGCTTAAAAGCTTTTATGATGAAAATCTTCATCATTAATAAGCTACGTGTGAATATGTGTGCGTGTGTACGTGTTAGCGCGTCACTTATCATCATTACATCTTTTATGGTAATGATGTTCAAGTTTAAAAACTTTTAAAATGGTAGGAAATGACGGTGTCACAGGGGAAAGTTGTTTTAATACGATTTTCAGGGTTTAACCTTGATTAAGATGACATTAAAGATACGAAGATCGTGCTTTGTACAAAAAAAGTGCAGCCGTTTTTTAGTGCACGTGATAACATTGAGAAGAAAAAGTTTTTTTTTAGCTTCTACCTCTTTCATTTCAATTAAATATTAAAGAGGTTTGTTTGCCAGTCTCCTCTTATCAACTGGACCTTGCTATTAACTGTCAGCAATATCATTTTGATGTAACTCACCTGCATTTCTATTATTCATTATTTAACAGCATTAACTGTGGTGAGTTCAGCCATAACTGGAGGAACTCTTTTGTTTGATTTTCGCTAACTTAAAATAAATTTGTTTTTCTGCTAATTCCACGAATTTCAATATTTTAAAACTGTTTAACTAAAAGATGAAGTTTTTATTCATTGGTGGTATTACAATTTGAGTAGTCTAAAGATAACTGGCATTCATAAACTACAGAACTGTAAGTGTTAAGGTTAGGGTTAGTACAAGAAATACTGTCGTATGTAATTTTTTTGTACCAATGAAGTTATTGTCGGGAATAATAACCCCCCTCTGCACAATGGAGGGAAATAAAATATTTACGTTCTTAAACACGAAGCATTTGTCTTCTAAATAAACACCATGCAAAATCGAACAAGTTTTAAAAAGAATTCAAACTTCAAGTGAATTTCATCCATACTTTTGTAAACATCTTTCACACACACACAAAAAAAAGGATTCGGCTTTAATTAATTAAACCAAATCCTTATTTTGTGAAAGATCCGGTAACAGAAGTTTGACAGGATAAATGTTGCGTTACCATGGAAGCGAGGAGGTTCAAATGTAGTTCTTAAAATAAAGCTTCATGGATATTATTGTAAGTTAAGTTTAGTATCTTGAATTTCGTTACCAAACTGTTTCATCAACGATCGGCTATTTGAATCATCGTGTTAGAAATCAAATTTTTGATTGGAAAATTAAAGATTTTTTTAAAGGTAGGCGAGTTTGAATTTAAAGTAGAGGTATTTTGATATATTTTTCTTCGAGTTAAAAAATTGTAGACTCTTTCTTTTTAAATCTTGTTGCGTGCTCAAAACTTTAACGATATGTGAATGAATCCCAAAATGAAGTATACTAAATGAAGTTGTAGTCGCAGCTACAATTGATTGAAGTAAACTTTTATTACTTGTTTAATGTTTGCAAACACTTAATGATCTGAACAGGGGTATTTGTTTTTAATTTAATTCTGGATCTTGATTTTTAAATTTGACCACATTGGAGTTTAATATAACCTGGATCGTAAGGAATTGTAAAATGGAATATAATGTTTTTTGTGTTAGGACTGCTTCAAAATATAGACGAAATTTCGTGCCAATAATTAAATTCGCTTAATTCAAATGTTAAGAGAGTAAGAAATGCTCGACTGAATTAATGTTTGACTTGACTAAATTGGATTTTCAGTCGGATATTTTACGAGGGAGTATGAATTTTTTAATGAAGTGTGGTTTAGCTTATAAAATTTCAAATTTTTCAAAGTTTAAGATTAAATTGTATGAATAAGTCATTTATACTTAAATAACTTCCTGTAAGATAAATAATATAAAGTTCCCCTTACTTTAAAGTAAACAGAAAGCAATGCGCCAAACAAAATGCAACATAATTGAAGGTCAAATGCAACATAATTAAGGGTCAAAGGCTTTTTATTTGCTCCAAAATCTTTTGGTTTTGGATTTGTGTTCAAAGAGAAAAACTGAACGAACCTAATCGTCGAAAAGTTGAACGGTAAACGGTTGATTTATTTCGCCTTGATTTGTCAAAAACATTGATATAAACTTCACGCACACCTTTAGTATAGAATCTGAACTTGGAGTTGGCGTTTGGCAAAATAAAGAAGTTCTTTGAACCAGAAATAAAAGATAATCAAAACTTAGTTTGCCTGTCATTTTCGTAAACTGCTTCTGTTGGTGAACTTAAGAAAAATTCTTGTATTGACTTGAAGTGCAAAGAATGAATGTTCATTGAATGTAGCTCTATTAATAGTTTTATTTTTGCACTTAAAAATAGCAAGAAACAGCGTGGTTTTCGCGGCATTGTATTGCATAAAGTTTTGTGACATTTTAAAAATGTATGATCATTACTCTTCAATAACACGGACCTTCCTGTTTTAACACGACATTTATTTCAAAATTGGCATTGAGATACTCAACAAAAGGGTGAAAATAGGTTCGCTAATCAATTTGATAAATAGCTTGCAATTAGACATTCCTTAAACGATTAAATGTCAAGCGGCACCAAGCAGGTCCGAATGTTTACTTTTCGTTACCGATTATGAATTATTAGCATTTACTACTCGCACTAGTTCGCTTGGGATTTTAATAACAGTTTTTTAAATCTTTAGTCTCATCTTGACTGTCATAACTCAGCCTAAATAAAAGATAATAGTAATGATTATAAAAAAAATTGTTAGCTACATTCCATTAATTTAACTTGATTTCCGGTTTTTACATTTGTTTTATTGCATAATTTCCGATCTCACATTGTTTTCAACAAAAGTTTTAAAGTTTTACAATAAGAAATAAATGTTAAATGCCCTGTGTCTGTTAAAGTTATTCAAAGAGATAATTTAGATTGTAATAGAGTAAATAATGTCTACTCCATTACAATCTAAATTACCTTTCTTCAATTACAAGTTCTGAACCAAAGAATTCCCTTTCTGCTTAGGCAGAGTTTGGTAGGAATGACATAAAATTTGCGGCTCGAACTTTTTCTATTTTTATAGTGGTACACCCTGAATGAATATTTAAAGCTGTGTTTAAATGCTATGAAAAGGATTATAAGCTGATTAGTTAATTTGAAATAAGCATTAAAGGCTTTTTTGACAGCATATGTTATGCAGGAAAAATATATAAACAACAATAGAAAACTGGTTAAAACTAAAAGTCAAAAATTACATTAATAGTTTATATGTTTCTAATAAATGCCCAGACATTCTACTATAGTAGTTGTAATTATGCGCAATCCTATGGCGCCACAAAATTACTTTAGCTGAATAAGAAGAATTATAACTTCCGAAAGAGCAATCTGTTGTCATGACCACCGAATAAACAAAAGGAATGAGATAGAATGTCACAAAACATAAACGATTAATCGCTGGTTGTTGGTCGCTCAGATAACGATCGGTCTTGCTCGTTATTGATCTTTTTTGCTGATTGCTTTTCTTATCTCTTTTTAAAGTCTACTTACATTTTGTGAATTTCATATGAATTACTTAACTTTTATAGTCTATTTTTATAATGTAATTAACTTAATTTTGATGTTGTTTTTTGTACATTCTTTTCAAGTTTGCAAATGACCTGTGTTTTGTAACATTCTTAACATGAAACTACATTGAGATTGATATTGATTAAGCATAAACGAATAATCGCCTATCTTTTCTGCCCGTCGTCAATGCGATAGTAATCGATCCAGCTCGCTACTGTTTTCTGTCGATTATCTAGTATCTGTAAATAACAGGAGGTGATAAACGCCTTTTGCTTGGTTTTTTATATCACATGATTATCATTAAATCCATTAAAAATGTTCTTTGCTGGGCATACATTTAAGTGTGCAATGCTAATTATATTTCAGAATGAAACGCTACTAATATATCCTGGGAACACCATGTGGTTTTTTTGTTATCGTTTATGAGTTGTTTTTTTTTGTTAACAATTTAAAGCAGTGCGTCAAAAATGTGAAAAATTCCTTGACACTTAAAATCTAAGTTATATAAATTTTTAATCTGGCATTTTGTCTTATTACACAAATTTAAACTACATTTAAATTTAGTAAGTTGTTTGTAAATAAATTTTTAATAAAAATTTAAGTAAATTGATGGGTTTTTTTAACGGTGAAAACTTATAATTTAAAAAAAATTGCCGCAGCATACCTAAAATTTGGCATTTAATCAAATTTAATTGCTTAAATATGTCAAAATAATTATTTTGAAAATAATTGCTTTTGAATTACCTTCTACTGGAACAAAGTTGCACTGGTTGCATTTGGAGAAGTACACTGGCTGAATTGGGACATGTACAACCTCATATTACTTAAATGATCAACAAAGTTCAAATAATGTAAAATACTTGCACGGGAAAGTTAGGAATTTATCTTTTGGACCAAGTTAGTTGGGCAATAATTAACCTTTAGAAGCCATAACACAAAGATTGAATGGTTTGTGGATTTTAATTTTTTTTAGGAAAAAAATTTAACTTTTTAAAGGTGTTTTAATTCATCCCACTTAATTTGTAATTCGCAAACCGACCTTTTTGTACAAAGTGAAAAGGACTACATGAACAGCATTTGCAAATGTAAAAAATTGGAGTTGTAATTTTTACTGCAAAAAGAAGTCATGATTACTCAACATCATAATAATCGTTTGTTATACAATTGAGTTTTTAAAAGTTTTATTGTAATTTTACTTCCGCCCCCTGCTCTTTTGGATGATGATGATGAATGCAAAGATACTTTTTTTAAAAGAAAAATTTTAAATTATTTGCTCTAATGCTAAAGTACATTTGGTGTATTTTATTTCTCAACGTTCAAGTTTATTTTTTTGTAACTCTGGTTTTTATTTTGTTTTGAATTTTTTTTTTTGTAACTCTGGCATTTTTCAACCAGTGTTCAATTTTATGTTTTGCAACTCTGGATTTTTTTTGAATTTTATTTTGAGTTGCCGAAGTTTAATGTTTCATGCACAGTGGCGGTTCTCAAAGTTTCAAATTGGAAGGACTAAAATGAGCTATATTTAAAGTTATGCTACTTACACTTTTTTTGCAGAAGCATTAGTCATTGAGCTTACATCTTACTAAATAAACAAGATTTGAGCGGTACTTTTTTTTTAACGCAAATGTTGTAATTTAGTAATATTAACTAATAATATGTAAAACAAAAAAAAAAACAAAAAAAAAAAACCATTTTTAAGAAACTAATTATTTGTTATTGTTATTTATATTTTAATTATTTGTAGGAATTTAAAAAAAAGCATTAGAAAAGATTATAATATAAAAAAGTTTATATTATAAATGTTAAAATAATAATGCATAAAAAATACGAAAGAATAGATAAAAAAAGATAAAAAACCGAAATATTTTAGATATTCAATTATACTTTTAGCATAAATCAGATAAATCAAAAACGGAACTTGTTCCTATTTATTATTTATTTTTCCGTTTCCTATGATTAAGCCTACGTAAATGTTTCCTGATTTCGAAAAGTAACCACACTTAATTTCCTCGTAAATTTTGGTCCCTTGGTGATCACCTAATCGCGACTTAGTGAACTTCATAAACAAATCAATTGGTGAATGAAATAAGATGGTTTTTAGGATTAGAATAAAAAGAACTTGACACTCTTGAAAAGATTATAAAGCCGCACAACCCCGCAATCTTTTCACGCATACAAATAGATTGTGTTTTAAAAAAATTTGGTTTTTTTAAAAAAAACTTTTTTGTTTAAATGAATCTAACTTACATCATAACTTGTTTCTTTACATACACGCACACACACACACGCACGCACACACACACACACGCACACACACACAGACATAATTCATAATTAAGGCACAATAAAAGATAAAAAGTAATTTTTAATTTTCAAAGTTTATTAACTTGAAACAAAATAAGAAGTATTTTTTCTTTAATTTAGAAAAAACTTGGTCCAAAGTGTTGGCCTAAAATTTAAAGACTGAGGAAGCATAAAGGCAGGAAAATACATATTTACTGATATAAGTTATGCTGGGTATTTGCCTTTACTATGTAAGGTTGGAGGTTCCATATTAGTTATTTTATTCAAACATTTTTCGATTGCCCTTTCATGCTTTCTTTGTAAAAAGGTGTTAAAAATACCACACTAAGCACAAAAGCTCGACTTAAAGTAGCACCGAACAACTTAGCAAAATAAGAGCGAGACTTAAGGTAGCGCAGTGCAATTTTTAAGTAACATATGTTCATTTAAAGCATTATTCTCAAGAACAATCTAGATTTTCAAAAGGAGAGTGCGGATAACAACTTGCTCTAAGTATAGGATTTAATTCTTTTTGTTTCCTCTTAATTTTGTAAAATATTTTTATAATCATTTTAAGCCTCACCCACTAGGAATTAGTCGAAACTGAGTTTTTCTCAACGAGGCGGAGGTTAATTAAATGACGAAATGAAAGGACATCGTCTTATTATCAGCGTTTTTCAAAGCAGTTTTTTTTGCAACATATCAATAGTTTTAATGAACGTCAATATTTCATTTTCGTGACATTACACCTAGACGCTTCCTTCATTTAATCTTCTAAAGTTGCACAATAAATGAAGTAATATAAAATAAAATCTCTTAAAAACAGATAATACTTTAATCGCATTATTTTTTTTGTAATAATTTTTAATATTAAATTAGTTGTCTTACTTAACACAAAATATCCGAATGAAATTGTTCTTTTTTAAAAGTAATCAGAACCACAGGTAGTTTTGTAATCTAGTTGTACTGAATGGTCGTTGGTTTAGCATCGTAATTTTATATAAAATTACAATAATTTTTACAAAAAATTTTTATTTACAATAACAAATTAAAGAATAAAAAAAGAAAAAAAAAAAATAGTAATAGTAAAAATAATAACAAAAATGATAAATGGTTACAAGGAAGAGGAACAATAAAAAGCAGATTATGAAACAGAAGGTAAAAAAAAAAAAAAAAAAAAAAAAAAATGCACGATTGTAAATAAGGTTATCACAAACTTTTTACAGTTGAGTCTTGATTTATTTATGCATTATCAAGTAAACACTGTTTTAAGTTTTTTTAGATTTTAAAGATTTATAACATTATATATACTTGTACAAAAAAACATATTGTAGTTTTGCTAAATTACTAACTCCGAGTTATATTTCTGTACTTTGAAAGTCAAAATAATAAAAAAAGAAATAATATCAATAGAGCTGATGTATGGCATTAGTTTATAATCCTTGCAAATTAATATGTATAATTATTTAGTACTAGATGTTTAAAAGAAGAACTTACGAAGTTTCTCTGATCTTGCCGCCAAAATAATTCATTAGATTACTTGATAGATATACCATTGAAAATTAAAACCTTTAACGGTTTCATGTTTGCTTGTTTTGAATTGACTAAAAAAGACTTAAAAAATACTCGATAGCTAATTTTCTCTTATCCTTGCGTCGCCTGTTTACGGATTTGTAACTCGTTGTTGGATATTGCAATTTTGATATCAATTTTATTTTGAACACAGAAGAAACATTTTTAGCTTTTCTCATTTTAGAGCAATGAACGAATCAAAAACCTGAATTGGGTTCTTGAATTATTAGGCAGCTGAATCTTTCTAAAGAATAAAGGTTAGTTCTAAATTTTTTTTCTGCATAAATAGCATAAATACTGTGCGTGTGCAGGTGAGTGTGTGTGGTGTGTGTATATGTATATGTGTGGATATATATATATATATATATATATATATATATATATATATATATATATATATATATATATATATATATATGATGGATGACCGAAGCTTTTTTTACATATATAAGTGAAAGCTTTCTTTGTAAGTGAATTTTTTTTTAAGTTAGGAAAAAATGCGTATTGAGGTGCTAAGTTCCATTGTTGTTCTACTACTCATCGTTCGGAGTGTTCTGGGAAGAGAAGAGAAACCTCCTCATGCACGAGCATTATGTGGCAAACAGTTCATTCTCGTTTGGAAGCAGTTATGTGTTTCACAAAACCAAAAAGCAATAAAAATGGATAGACAAAAAGAAGTTAAAGGTGAGGTTTACTTTGTATAAAAAAAAATTCTGGAATCATTAAAGTGAAATGAAAAACATTTTTGTTATATTGACCAATGAACGATAACAAAGCTTCATAATTATTAAGCTTTATAAATTTTTTAATTATTAGGTATAACGAAGCAGCAAAAACATATTCTTCTGAAGGCAAATACAGCAAAAAACTTTTTAAATCCATTGCAAAGAAAACGAAGAAATATTTTGAACAGTAATCTTGATAATGCCACGGAGGAATGTTGCAATGAGAAATGTACTATTCTGGAGATAATGGAGTACCAGTGTTGATAGAAACAAATGAGTCAATATACCCACAATATTGAATCTTCATTTGATCTTCACTCGATCTCGTTTGATCTCTAAATGATCATAAACTTGATCGTTGTATGCACTTTATCGTTCAACGAGTTTGAGCATGAATCGTCTTACGCTCTTTTTGTAATTTTACACAGAACAGTTTAACAGGTCATAGCTATTTATATTAAATAAGATCTAAGTTGAAAATCTTCAATATTTGAAGGAACTTGAGTATGTCATAAGAAGGCAATTTTTGTATGAAAATTTTGTATTAAACAGTTTTTTTATCTTCATTTTCCTATTCTTCCTTCTTCTTGTTCAAAACAAACTCAGGTTGCATATTGCAAAAACGGTAACAAAAAAAACAGCTTTAAAGACATTTAAAAAAAATAGTTAATTATTTGAAATATATATAAAATACATATAAAAATATCAACAAACAACTGAAATAAAAAAAAACATTCAATTTTGTATATAATATTTGACCACACTTCTTTTTTATATCTGGAAAAAAAAAAAAAAATTCAAAATTTCTCTCTAGAAACAGAAAAAAAAGAAACAGAAGAGCTGTATATGATTTTATCTAAAGATCAGTAAATTCCACACGAGTAGAAAAGTTGATCTAGTGTAACAAATGGGTAAAAATCAGATATTTTTAATGAAAAATTGTTGTCATAAGTAGGTTTTGTGCCTCATGAAAGTTTATTTAAACGCCGACAAATTTTTTCTTTTTTCTCTGCAAAAACATGATTTTAGTCTTCTTAAGCTTATGGAAAAGATTTTTCAGTCGGTGATAAATTGTACCCGAAATAACAGCAATACTTCTTTTTAAACTAGTCAATTTTTTGATTTGATAAAAATGGCGACGGTTATGTTTTATGCTTTATCTCCAAATCAATAGGAACTTTGTTTCCTAAGAAAACCAACTTTTTTTTACAATACTTATTGCAAAAGCAATGTGTTTTTTTTTGCATCTCTAAGATCTCATTAATCAGTATTGTTCTTCAAAGTTCAACAAAAGCTTGTAAATGCAGGAAAATGTGTTCTTCCTGGTGTAGCTAAAACATGTAATTACAGGAGAAAATACAGGAGAAAATCTGGTCAAGTTTGTGTGCTCATTTTGCACAGGAAGCAAAAGACATTCAAAGCATCAGTTCGATTTTTATATTATATTTATCTTGATGTAGTGAAAAAGTTTTAGCTCATTTTTATTAAAGACAAAACAACACTAGTGCAACGACTTCCTTCCTCAATTATGTTAGAGATATTATAGAGCCGCCCAGATCGATATTAACTTTATACGTCATTAAAATGAACCTAATTTCCGCCTCTACCCACGTATGTATTCTATAATCAATCTATACAATTTTCATACAAGATAGGTAAACATTTTTTAATAAATTACTTTGTTCGTGTTTCCGTTCTATGGAACAGTTTTACCCAGCTATACCCAAACTTTAAAGCAAAATTTATTTGCTTGATTGTGAATTGAAATAACCATTTGATGATTATTTATTTTATTTAAAGCCATCATTGCCTTTAACATCAAAATTATGACTTTCCTCCATTTTTTTATTCATAACAATATTAGATTTGCAAAACTTTGAAAATGTTTAAAGAAAACCCATAAAATTTAAAACATTGTTGTTCTACTTGATTTGAAATTTTTCATTCTAAAACATAACACTGGCATATCCCCCATAAAATAGGCTCGTTTAATAATGGGTGGGGGTGGGGGTGGGGGGTGCTAAATTACCAGTATTGGAATAGAAAAATTGTTTTTCTATTCATCAGCTTTAACTGTAGATGCAGCTTTTCACAATTTTCAAATAAAAAAAATCCTTTAATTTTATTTTTAGCGTTGTGTTATTATACTTAGTTTTGCAGCTGGGACCAACGATATTAAAGTCCCTTGCATCATTCAAACTTGTCCTTTACACAACTACTAACCAGAAAATTGTTTTTCAAAAAAAAGATGAGTTGATAAGATATTCATTTTAAGATAATGTGCAAGCATACAATAAGATAAAATTGCAATTGAAATTACAAAAAAAAAAAAGAAAGATGTTATTTTTTGAATAACTTATTGTACAAAAAATTCTGATATCTGTGATACCATTCCTAATGCTCCCTGTTTAACATCTGGGTGGGTTACACACGGTCGGTGTAGGAATGCAAACAAATAAATTTTTATTGTGGTTTAATTTTATTGAAAAACCAATGACGTCATTAAGGCTTTTCAATAGCAGCAATGAAGCATAACACTTTAGGAAAATTTTTTTCTTGAAAACTCCTTTGCAGCAGCCATTTTGAATGAAGTGTTTTCGACAGCGGTACTGACAAAAAACAATTCCATTCAAACACGAATGTCCGTTACACGCGAAAAATCATTTGTTGACCTAAGTCCTTTTTTGATTTTATAAAGTGCAATAAACATTTTAAAGCTAACAGTTTTACACATTTTGGAAAAATGTTTTTTATGCCATTCGGTGGAAATCTGGTATCATACTCTTAAATATCATGCTCTGTGTAAGCTCACGAGAGTTTGTCGAATTTTTGTGAGTTCGAGTTTTTCGAGTTTAAATATTTGGTGCAAAAATTTTTCAAATAATTCAAGTTCAAGTTTTTCAAATTTTATTTTTATTCAAATATTTCGATCGAGTTTCACGAATTTATCAGGTTTCACTAAAATTTATCACAAATTTATAAAAGTTAACAGAGTTATCTAACAAACACAACAACAATTATTTGAGAACATAAATCAATCCAGTATTGAATCCGCCATGTTGTTAACATGGTGCTCACAAATTGTTAACATCATCAACATGGCGGGTTCAAAACGTTTATTGTGTAATGCTAAATTAACAAAAAGAATCAAAGTTCAAAAACAAATCAAAAAATACTAATGACAGTCAAGTCAAGTTCAAAGTATTCCAGACAGAAACTACCTTTGTTGTATGACATGGTTCAAGATACCGATCAACAAGGGGTAAAAAAGTTATTCAAAAAACTTGGTGACATAGCAATCACAACTGATAGTGGACAAGCAGGAATAACCATGCCTATATGCCTCTCACAATACATTTCATCGATGACAATTCTCAACTACAGATTTTTTAGTGGACCTAAAACCTTTCAACGATACTTATACTGGAGTTCAAATCAGTAAAATGTACAAACAGCTACATTATTATTGAAATGTTTCATTTGGTGTTTCATCATGCTCTATCAAAGTGCTCCTTATTGGTCAACTCAAGTTCACTACAGCACTTACTCGGAAATTTAATCGATGAAACATGCGATTTTCAAAAATTGGAATACAGAAAAATTATTTTGCCACGTAAAACCATATGACTAATTCTATTAAGTCAATACTGTGAGGGAAAGTATTTTTTTAAATCAAATAAATTACGTTTGTAAGTTGTATGTAGCTGTAGTAAGGTTACGGGATTAGAGAGGTTTGAGTAGAGCTCAAACCTCCGGGTTATGTGGAAGGTCTTTTGGAAGGTTGGGATCGAGTTTGAAGGTTGGGAATGTTAAGAGTTAATGTTGTGTTTACCGTCCTCAGTATATTCTATTATATAACTCAATAAACGTTCTATTAGTGTGCAATCGTTAGCACTCTTTTATTCATTACTTTTGTAAAATAAAAATAATATTCTCTTATTCTACTTGTAGTACTCGATACTTTTTTTTTATCTATTACTCCTCTTTTTGGTCTTTTTTTTTTTTTATACGAATATATGTTCTTTACTTGAAACTTCTGGTTATTCTTCTTTAATCAAAATTTCTTCTGTTTAATTCCTTACTTTTTCTGAGTATCTAAAATTTCTTCTTCTTTTTCTCTTTTGTTCACTTAAAAATGTTCTTGTTTATCCAAATATTTTTCAATTACAAAAATTCTCTCTTTAAAATTTTTCTTAAAATTTTCTTAAAAACTCTCTTTTACTTCTCTTTAAAAATCCTCTCTTTTTCTGTGCTCCTCCTTCTCCGTCTCCTCCTTCTCGTCGAACTTTATTTTTTTGAGCTTTTTATAGTTTTTGGTTGTTTTCGGCTATGATAACTACTCATCATTTATTTATATGGCAGGTTGATGTTTTTCTTAACTTTTCTTCTTTCCGTTTTAGCATTTACTTACGTAATAGGTTGATGAATCATCGTGTGTAAGCCTTCTCCTAGTCATTGCTGTTAACATTTCTTCTTTTCGCTTTATCATTTATTATATGGCAGGTTGATTAAGTCTCCGTGTGTACGTCTTTTCTCAGTTGTTGTTTTTGACTTATTTATTTTTGCTTTACTATTTATTTATATAAAGAGTTGACAAGTCATCTTGTGTGCGTCTTTTCCGATCGTTGTTTTTGATTTAATTCTCCCTCCTCACAATACTTTACTTAAGAGCTACACTTAAGATTTCAGAAGCAAATGATTGACAAACTTGTCCCAAGTCCCCTTGAGCATCAAGCGGTTATAACCTGTATTCCAATTCTGGAGTATATTTTTATTTCAATGCTGGATCCTGTTACAAAAGAAATCTTCTTTTAAAGAAAATGGAGAAGTATAAGATTTCTTAAGACTTAATCTTAGCAGCTCACAATTTGGCTGCAGAATCCGAACCCCTTATTCGTTGAACATCATCTCCAACATTTAATGAGGATGAAGATCCAATTTTACAAGTTATCATCTCCTACATCCAAACTAACCCCAACAGCTTAGTTGAGCGGCCGAATAATCTGACTTAAGAATTGATTAGACGTATACCACAGCACTACTTTTTCTTCAAGAAATACAAAAACCATGTAATGGTAGAGGCTGATGGTCAACGCCTACCCTCTTCTCGCAAAACTTGCACGGGAAGTTATTGGCATTCCAGCTTCATCATCAGCATCAGAATGAGTTTTTTCCAGGTCAGGCAGCACAGTTGACATGCAAACGAACTCACCTTCATGGAAACAATTTTAAAAAGCTTGTTTATGTCTGAATATTTCAATCTTTAATTAGTCAATATTGGGTTGATTTAAAAACAAGTTATGTAATAATAATTTAAATTTTTTTTAAGATTTATTTTTGTATTGCTAGGAAAAAAAAAATTAAAGCTATAAATTTAATTATTCTTGTAAAAGTGATGTAAGAATTAAATGTAGGAAAGTTTTTTAACTGATAAAATTGAAAAACTGGAAAAAAAACTCGATAAACTTGATTTAAACAAATATCAAATGTCATTAACTTAAGAATTGAGTTTATCGATATATTCATATTTTGCGAGTTCAAATATTTGAAAATCAAATAGTTCAAGTTTACTCCAATTTTTCAAACTTATTAACTTTCAAAATATGAGTTAAAAGTAGTTCTTAAGATGGAAGCCATGTTGAAAAATATTTCCAAATTAGGACAAAAGGCTTTAGGATGTTTAGATTCTGACCCATGTGGTAAAACTCCGTGTCGTGTAATTATAAATGTGGAACATTCAGTTTTAGCCATAGAGCCAGGACAAAAAGTTCTTTAATGTCTCAAAAGTCTATCCAAATTTTGAACAAATTTTAAAAAAATTTCCATCTTAAATTATGTGAACCTTCATAATTTCTATAAAAATCCTTTAGAATTTCTAGTAAACAACATTTAACTTAACCAATAGTCTTCTTAAGCAGGCCGCGACAGCTCATTTTCCATAAAATTAGCAAAGGCCAACTTTTTTTTTTTACGGTTAAAAATATTTTTTTACGTTTAGAAGAAGTTAATTACAATAAGGACTTAAAGAGTTTACAGGTTTTAGTTAAAAATGATCAAAGCTCACTTTTATAACTATATGTTTTTTTGTTTACAGTTTCTCATATTTAATACAAATAATATTTTGATAAAATGAAATTATTAAGTTTAAAACTTTTTTAACACTTCAAAAAAACCATTGAAATTTACTAACACATTTAATAAAAATATCAATTAATTCTCTCTTGCACAGCAATTGTCAAACAGTATCTACTTGTATTACTTCAAATAAAAAAAACAAAAACAATAAATAATAAAGTAAACTAAATTTTCAGAATGTTTCCTAAGTCTTTCTCTGCCTAAATAACTAACTAAAGCTCCATATTTTTGAAAAAAATTAAAGGTGTCTGTTGCCTCTAAAATTGAATGTAATTCTGGGAGTTTGAAGGCAATAAAACCTGCAATACGTATGAGCCCATATTTACATTCATTTGCCAACTGATCTTAACAGTTTTCAAATACTAACATCAAATTCGGCATCAAGTTCACGCTTATCATAGTGGTGGATGGTAGAAAGAAATATTGAAAGATCTAATTGCTTGTCTAGCAACTTTCTAGTTTTATCAATTTAAAATTTTTGAAAAACATTTTGCACAGATATCAGGTGCCACCTGACTTTTGCCAATATATAACTGTTTTTCTATTGCATCTGATTGCATATGCCCTAACAATAAATGACCTAACAATAAATGATACACTACAATTCAACAGATACTTTGCACAGCTTGCTAATCTTTGAAAAAGTTTTTTTGCAAGGCACAACAATTTTTGCATTGAAATATTGAAATTTTTTCTGATTTACTTAACAGTTATCCATTTTCAATCCAAGAGACTTTCCACCAGCAATTATGATTTATTATTTTTACTCTTCTATCACGCTTGTTCAAAAATTTGAAACAACTTTACAAACTGGAAAAACTTTTTTTGAGAATGCTAAAAATAATTAAGCTTCTTAAGAAATCGTTAAAAAAAAAAAAAAAAATACAAGAAACAAAAGGTTAGGCTTTTCTGTTGATAAAAAGTTAAAACAACTCATCATCAGAAAACTGCAATCGAGGTTTTATGTACACCTCATTAGCCAATATAAAGCAGTACTTATGAAATCCCTAAAGCTCATTAAATATGATCTTTAAATATTCAGAATCTTCAGGTTTATTCACTTTGCAAGCCATACGTTGTAACTGACATAAACTTGGCAAGACCAGCTTCTCTATAAGTTCAAAATATACTGATCAAGATTTTGAATAAAGATGTAATGCATCTGAAATGTCCTCTATAGAAAATGAAGTATCGCTAGTTTTATTTAATAAAGCTACTTGATGCTTAACTATAACTTGCTGACTTAGAATCTGTTTTATACTTAATAACACAATTAATTGTATTCTCCAGTTGAAAATAAAATTCAATAGCTTTTTTGTTTAAAAAAAGACTGTTTTTATTTTCCAGTAAAATAAATATCTCCAGATCAGTCTGCTAATTTTACGGAAAATGTGCTGTCGCGGCCTGTTTAAAAAGGTCTTCACTTAATCACAAAATTTAAACCAGTTTTAATATGCACAAAGAAAAATAGCAACAATAGGCTAATACTAGGATTGATTATGAAACATACGACAGTTTGTTTTATTCGATGATTTTTTCGACAGTTTTTTTCATAACATATTAATTCTTAATTTAAAATTTTGATAAAATCCTTTTGAAGTATTTTTAAATTGAACAGCAGAATTTATTTCGAAAATTGAAATAAATTTAAAAAGCCTTAATATTTTCGGAAAAATGTAATCAAAGAATGAAGAGAAAAAGTTTTTGGGGCTATATTTAGGCTTGGTTTTTACGTGTGCATTGTATCAATATGAAATTTTATAAAACGATTAAATGATTATAAAAACCATAAGCGGCGAGCCATCATATTTTGGCATCGCCATAAAAAATTATCAATTATTATTACAACTTTTGATGTCTTCATAACACAAATAACAAAATTATGAATTTTAAAAGTGAAGATTTGTTCCAACACATTTTAGATTTTCGATTATGCAAAAACATTTCGATGCCATTTTAAGAATTTCAAAAAGAAATTTTTAGCTACTTAATTAATTCGAAATTTTTTCGAACTGAAGAAAAAAAAAATATGGAAAAATATGTTGTTTTTTTTAAACAAAATTTCATCAAATTTCATCTTTAGCTTTTTGAACAACCTTTACAAATATTAAGTTAAAGAACGCTCCCCAGCAAGCACACAACGTTGAAACAACGTTGAAATAACGTTGATCAACTTCGATCAACGTTATTTCAACGTTGTTTCAACGTTGTGTGCTTGCTGGGTCCAGTAAATCTTGTTTGATACATGTAGATAAGTAACGTAATGCCAGCCATAAGGAGCCTGAAGATGTTATTGACAATAAGCTATTTTTTAATGCCTACGTTTTGATACACCTTCAAATGCTTTATATCAAAGATTAAAAAACAAACATTAAATTATTGGCTTTTCAATCTCCTGATTTAAACACAAAAGATGTTCTTATTGACTGCAACATACAAAACCATGACATGTTCAATTCAACAGTCCTTTATTGGCGTTAAGATTAATGTCGACTGCCAAACAGTATGTGTCTTTAGTTTTTCAAGAAGAAACAAAAGCTATAGTAAAAATTGTAAGTCGTAAAATTCTGGCACCTGATAAATCACGTAATCATAACTTTATTTTAACAAGTGGAAGAAGTCTTCCAGCAAGCACAAAACGTTAAAACAACGTTGAAATAACGGTGATCAACGTCGATCAACGTTATTTCAATGTTATTTCAACGTTGTGTGCTTGCTGGATCTTTTTCTACGGAGTGGAAGTTTATTTATATTTCTACGAAGATGATTTACATTTCTACGGATATGATTTATATTTCTACGGATATGGTGCATTACACATACTCATAATGAGGAGGAAAGTAAAAAAACTTTATTAAATTAATTTAACGTTTACAAAGAAATTTGCGATGGGATTAAACTAAAAAGTGAACTGCTCGAAGATTTAAAAAAAAGCTCATTCAATGGAATGTTCAAGGTTGTTGTTGAGCATTCCTCCCAGAAGCCGTTGAGCAATATCTTTCTATTAAAGTTGCAATACCTAGACTGGACGAACTAAAAAATTTAGTTTTACGAGATCACTCAAGATAAGTAGTTCACTGGTTACTCTGGCAACAGTTAAAATTGTTGATTGGCTTATCTACTGAAAAGCAATTAACATTTCAACTGTTAATCAGCTTTATAGTTTCGATCAATCATCCATTAACGAAGTAATTTACCACATTTAGTTTGGAAATGACGTCATTACAAACTTTCACGTCTGGATTTAGGGCTGACGAAGTTTCATGCAAACACTTTCTTGCTTCTCTATTCTTCTATATATCTCTGTCAAAGAATTTTAAACATATTTCTTCATTATTTAGAAAAATTTAAAACTATTGAGAAATAACTTTTGAGGTAATTAGATAACGGTTTATTTCAGTCCGATATAAATGATGATACCACTAAAGATTTAACCATCAGTGTGAATCTGAATGCGAAGGAGGCATGTTAAAAATGTAAAAATTTCTATTTAAAATAAATAATCTTTTTTAAATAAGAAATATTTTATTCAACAAAATATCAAGCAGATCTCAAATCCTATTAGCTTTGAAAATAAGTTTAAATTAATCTCAGTTGAGCTAAAAGAATTCAGATCTGATTTATTGAAATCATTTTATGCAGAGATAACTTCCCTTTTGGATTGAACTTAGAAATCCTAGAAATGAAATCCTCATTCAGTGTATATAATGCACCGAGTGAACCTCCAAACTACAGGACTAATTGATATCATACATAAATTATAACTAAAGCTGAACTTTTCATAAGATTTTGTTTTTAGAATCGTTAAAAAAAACTTTTTTTTTAACTTTTTTTTTTTTTTTTTGGAAATCAACGTTATCTAATAAAAAATTATAACCTCTCTCCAAAATAATCTTCTAGAGAAGGTTATAGCATCAACAGCTTTTGCTTGCAATCCTCAGTTGCAATAAACTTGTTCAACAACTTTTAAAAATGATTTTGCTGTTCAAAATGTTTATTCCAGGTTAACGTTAAGCATCAGCGTTTGATTTTTTTTAGATTTTTAACAAAATGATAACAAATTAAAAATTTCTACACAAGTCTCTTAAAACAAATCCAATTTTCTATAGTTTGTTAAGAAAGAATTCTTTACGCATTGAAAAGCAGCAAAAGTATTTTTTTGTGAAAATCTTTATTCATACTAAGTTTGTTGCTTTTGAAAAGTTTAACGGATTTACTTAAATAGCAATGCTGTGTCTTAAAAGGTTGAAACTAAATAAAGTTTGCGGCGTAATTTTTTTTTTTTCTGAAATCTTGTAACTTTATATGTTTAAATATTGGGGGTACAAGTAAATTTTGAGGATTGAGAGCCCATGAGTCATCGACCGGAACAAGTGGTGGTCGAGGGAAGCAATATCTGGTTAACACGGCGGGTTTCACACACAGGAGGCTGAAATATCTTATTGAAGCGCTTCCAAAAAAATTTTAACAATTTTTACAATACGCAGCCGAGCATTTTTGTGCTGAAAAATCACTCTGCCATGTTTTTTGACATACTGGAATTGTTGGACATTCAATGCTAGGCTCAATGGCATAAATTGTTATTAGTGACGTACGTAAATCATGGTTTTGTTCAGCTGAAGTAGCTCATAGTAGATCATTCCGAGCTAGTTTCACCGGATGCACAGCATCAGCATCTTGCATTAAAATTTAGTTTTGTCGTTAAAGTTGATGCATAGCTGGACTTTTTATCCCCTGTAATAATTTAATGAAAAGAAAAATCTTCAGATTTTGCTTTTAAGTTTTTCGCACATGAAATAACTGCATTCGACGTTTCTCAGCTTGAGTTCATAGGAAACTCAATTTCCTTGTTTTTACACCACACCAATGGCCTTGAGATGGTTTAAAATTGCTTTTCAAGACACTTCCAAGGTTTCAGCAAGTTTTCAGTATTTGGTATGAATCTTGGTCCAAAACCATGAATAATGCTATAAGGGGATGGTCAGACGCGAACTAATGCTATTTAAAAATGCTATTTACGCCATATTTGTAAAACCCTCAAAATTTATTTGTTCTCCCAATTAAAAAATTATCTTAAGTTCAATTTATTTCAAATAGCTGATATAAAAGTTTGAACTTTTTTATTAATGTTCTTCGTCAAAAACCAAAAAACCAAATGCCGATGCTTAGTATGTATGTATGTATGTATGTATGTATGTATGTATGTATGTATGTATGTATGTATGTATGTATGTATGTATGTATGTATGTATGTATGTATGTATGTATGTATGTATGTATGTATGTATGTATGTATGTATGTATGTATGTATGTATGTATGTATGTATGTATGTATGTATGTATGTATGTATGTATGTATGTATGTATGTATGTATGTATGTATGTATGTATGTATGTATGTATGTATGTATGTATGTATGTATGTATGTATGTATGTATGTATGTATGTATGTATGTATGTATGTATGTATGTATGTATGTATGTATGTATGTATGTATGTATGTATGTATGTATGTATGTATGTATGTATGTATGTATGTATGTATGTATGTATGTATGTATGTATGTATGTATGTATGTATGTATGTATGTATGTATGTATGTATGTATGTATGTATGTATGTATGTAAGAGATAAGGAAATTGAGCGTGGTTTTAATCGTTGTTTAAATTTTAAATTCCAGTCTTTAAATTAATTAACAACCATTAAAATAGATGCAAAAAAATGAAGAAAAATTTTTCATTATCTTCTTCATATATATTTTGAGTAATAAATTGTTCTTTTTTATACAATTTATATTTATTAGCATTCATAATAAGATTTACAATTTTTACATTATAAAACCTTTAACTACATAATCATTTACAACATGACACAAAAATAAAATTAAGAGTGTTCTTTAAATTTGTCAGAGTCCTCACATGAAATAATTTGGTATCATGATATGTGGAGCCCAGCTCAGAATTTTGATTCCAAACCTTTTTGTATGCTTTTTAAAATATTAAAAATTGAAATTTTTTCATTTAAAGTTCAAAAGAAAAAACAATTCTTTCGATTTTTTCTAAATGCTTACTTCGAATGTTTTAATCGATGATAAAATTATCATTAAAGTATAACAGCCAACCCATAAAAACAAAACTTTTACTTTTAACTTGAATATTTATGGCTGCTTTTTTAAATTTGTGCTGAAATAATGGCGAATAGAGTATTTTGAGTTGGTCAAAAAGTATTGTTTCTTTTATTCTTTTTTTAAGTACGAAGATCATCCTTTTTTTTGTCCAATAAAAATTTAAAAAAAGGGGGAGGGGAGGGAGTAATATGAACATCAATTAGCGGTTGATAATTGAGGAATTTTCATCAGCTAAACAGTAAGGCTTAAGAATTTTCGTAAGAAAATTCTTTAGCCTTAAGGTTGTTGTTTCCAAAAACAATCAAGGTATGAAACATATATGAGATATTATTATTATTATTATTATTATTATTATTATTATTATTATTATTATTATTATTATTATTATTATTATTATTATTATTATTATTGTTATTATTATTATTGTTATTTTTATTATTATTATTATTATTATTATTATTATTATTATTATTATTATCATTATTATTATTATTATTATTATTATTATTATTATTATTATTATTATTATTATTATTATTATTATTATTATTATTATTATTGTTACTATTATTATTATTATTGTTATTTTTATTATTATTACTATTATTATCATTATTATTATTATTATTATCATCATTATTATTATCATCATTATTATTATTATTATTATTATTATTATTATTATTATTATTATTATTATTATTATTATTATTATTATTATTATTATTATTATTATTATTATTATTATTATTATTATTATTATTATTATTATTATTATTATTACTATTATTATTACTTTTATTATTATTATCGTCATTATTATTGTTATTGTTATTATTATTATTAACATTATCATTACTATTATTATCATCATCATCATTATTATACCTGTCTTCATTTTAACAGCAATAATATAAGCTAATTAAGAATGTTTTCAGAAATTCAGACCACAACTCTTAATCTATCCTAGTTATCCTTTGTCAAAAATTGGGTGGTTTTTGTATATGTTCCTTCAAACCGCCATCATGGATTTCAATTACTGCCGATAAAAAAGTAGTTATTATCTATTTACATTTTGTGCTGCATTGAATCTGAAGTTGCTGGTAAAGTTATTTGACTTTCTTGACTCAGTCAGTCAAACCAGTCATGGCTGATTTAATAGTATTTCTATTTTCCATTGTTAATTGATCTCAGCATGTACTAAGGTTGGTTGTTATTTTGATTTGTTTGATCAACCGACACATTTATTGCAAAAAAATTAGATAAAAACATCCCATTTTGAACAGAAATACAAAAATTAAAACTTATTTAACAATAAATCACCGGAATCCAAGTTAAAAAAATATGGTATAATAAAAAAAAAATAAACAAACGCCGATTAATTTATAGCATTATTTACTTTGTCCAGAGAGCTCGTAATATTAAATATGAAAGGAGCATTGTATCGATGGCAAATAGTAAAATTGCAAAAATATTTATATATTGATTCTATACAAATAGTTCATAATTCTAACAAATCGCATTGTATTTTTAATAAAAGTGCCTCAACTTTTATCTGATATGTATAACAATTACTATATGTATAATATGAGCTACTCATACAGTAATCCAACAAACTCCTTAACCCCTTAACCCCTCCTGAACCCCTACCCCGCTCTCCGACTTCGCCCTTGGGCATCTCTCGGTCTGTTGGTGCCTGAAAAGCCGTTCTGAAGCTAAAGTAAAAATTAGCGACTTAAATACAACAAATAGAAAGGATTATCTGTAAAATCGTTATATAAATTTTGCATTAATTTTTTTCTCACAATATGCTGGTCTATTGAATAAGGATTTTCCAAATTTTAGAATGTAGAAATTTCAAGCTGTGCTGATTTTTCTGATGAATTTTCTTTTCAGTTGTTGTAATAGAAAGTAGAATTGTAATTTCTAAAGATATTTTTAATCCAGCGAATGGTTTATTCTAAATCCAGTGAATTGTTTATTCTAAATCCTGCGACTTTTTATTAATTTAACAGAAGCACAGTAACAGTAAATCCAATTTAAAAAAAAAAGAACAATGAAGCGAGACTTTTCTTATTGTAACATAAATGCAAAGTTTCAAAAAAGCTAAAAGAAGTCTTATTTCGTTGTTATACAAGCACGTGTAACAAAATGATTAGCGAACTTTTTTTATGGATGTGTCAGTATCTCTTGGTGCAAAAAATAATGAATTATCAGTTTGAGTTTTGTTGTTTAATATGCCAGTAATAAAGTTAACAAAGCTATAATAAATTATAATAAAGTAAAATATAATAAATTATAATAAAGTAAAATATAATAAATTATAATAAAGTAAAATATAATAAATTATAATAAAGTAAAATATAATAAATTATAATAAAGTAAAATAGTTATAATAACAAATAAAACAAAGTAAATAAAGTAATTCAAATTGATCAACAAACTTGGATCTCGTTTTTTGCAATTTTTCATCAATTCACATTTTTCTCACAATGTGCTTCATCTTACTTAAATTATTCATCTTTCTGAAGAAAAAAAAGAAAAAAAAAAAACAAACAAACGATTTATTTGTTTTTATTTTAAATTTGTGAAGTCATAAGTTTAATTGACGAAAACCAAGATTAAATTTAAAATTAGGTGACGTAAGAACTGATGACGTAAAAACTGTATTCATAAATCGAAACTATTTTTTTAACTCGTTCATTATGCTAAATACACGAAAAAGGTTAAGGACGATCTCGTTTGAACATTTTGCAATAAACAGCAGAAGTTGTTAATATTTTTATAAAATTTTTAAGATGCATGAGATGTTAAATAACAACATAATTAAATAATAATAATAATAATAACTATTATGATAATTTAAGTAATGAATTAATCGAAAACTAAAAATCCTAAGTTGAGATAAATTTAAAAGAACATGAATAATAATTAAATTTTTTACTAAATTTTATAATTCTACAATATTTAACATACTTAAACCTCTATAAACACAACAAAACATTTAATAAACTTAAATATCAATCTGTATTAAAAACAAATGAACAAATTAGACTGGAATTTGGTTCATGCTGTGAAAAAAAAAAGAAAAAGTCAAATGTCCGCTAAAAAAATGCCAATTCCTTTTCGATTTTGTTTGCAACCCGACTTAACTTTTTTTCCAACTTCTCTATTTTTTTAATATGAGTTTCTTTATCTTCACATTTTGTGACGCATGTCAAATACTCACTTTTAATACAGAGAGTCGTTTCTTTTCTTGTTAAGCAAGATGACAGCAACTTTTCGCAAGATTTTAGACAAAGGCTCGATTCGAGCTTTTTGTGGGTTGGGTCTTTATCAAATTTCTCGAGGCTTCTTAAAGTTCTTTTAATGTTTTTTGTCTTTTTACATTCTTCTAAACATATATCTTTACTTGATATACACACTGTAAACTCTGCTTGTTGCAAGTTCCATTCAAGTTTATCATCAATAGAATTAGTGCACCTGTCAAATGTTGTGACGCATCCCCCGTTACACTCCGATGTACATTCTTTAACGTTGATCGTAAAAAATAGTGCGCAAAAAGATGTCAGTGATGCAAACATTTCAAAAACCTGCACAATTAATCAATTCGTTGTAACGTAGTGTACAACTAAAAATTAAACATTTTTCAGCTATAGCGAAGTAATAACAAACATGGTAACTTAATAGCACTGTTCGAGACTTCTTTAATGTTTTTGAGACTTAATTTTGATGTTACAAAATTATCGAATTATTTATGTTAAATTTCAATTGGGGGGTAACCATCAATAGTAAATTAGATGACGACAAACCTGTTTTTTTGTAATTTATGTAAGCCCGTCTTATAAAAAATGTTTGATCAATCCAATGCAGGCGTATACATGAAGAAACCTTCATAAGTAGAAAACAAAGGTTAAAATTAATTTAATTAAAAAAAAATCTATCGGACCACAAACCAAGATTAGCAAATAATCAATGTTATTCTGAACTTTATTGGATTATGCTTTTTCATGATTAGATTCGCACAAAATGACTTCGTGTATTATCTTCTCGTATTTTATCTCATCTTTTGTTAATATCCTGTACTCAATTTAGTTTTTTTTTAATGAGAAAGTATCGATATTGTATTTTACGCTTATTTTATATGATTGTATGCAAGCTATTCATTTAAATTTTATAATGATGAAGACGATGATGATGACAACGACAACGACGATGATGAAGATGATGATGATGATGATGATGATGATGATGATGATGATGATGATGATGATGATGATGATGATGATGATGATGATGATGATGATGATAATGATGATGATGATTATGATGATGATGATTATGAAGATGATGATTCTTTTCTCCCAGATTAAACCGCTTTCTAAAAAGTATATGTCTGCTCGGAACATTTTTTAAGCAGAGTAATTAATTCTACTCCTTAACTTTGTTAAAAAAAAACATCCACTAAAAGTTTTTTTTAGAAATAACATCCACTGAAAATTTTAGAGAGTGAATTGTTTAACCCACCTTAATAGAAGTTCAAGAAAACATAGCCAAATGAAAACTTTTTCTAAAAGATAGATTTTAAAAATTTCCGATTTCCTATCCTAATTTTTTTAACTTGTTATCGATATTAGTTTTGTTCGTAAAGCTTTTATTCTCATGAGATTTTAAAGAAAAATTTTGCTTGTTCTTGACATGGGATTATCGGTTGAATAAAAAAGTCTCAAAAAAAGGAGGTCTTTCCGCAACGTCTAAATGAATTACAGTAAAGTGGATCAAAACCGTCGACTATCGTTTTTCTACGAAAATTTTTGTAACGGTGATTATTATATTATCAAACTGCGTTCTTTATTGAAAGTTGAAGAATCTTTTGTGGGTGTGTCACAGGTTTTTACACGCTTTAAGCTGTTTGTGCGCACAATTTTCTGCGGACGTTACGAAGTGATCTCTTTTAAAAAAAAGTTTGGTTTCTAAACCTGATTCACCTTTTAGGAAGCAGAAAAAAAGAAACTGTAAAAACTGTAAAATAGAAACTGCCTATCTTAAAACTAAATGATTTTCTATACATTGATAATTCTAACTTTTTTACACATGCTTGATAAAAAAAAAAAACAACTTTGCAACTAAGCAACATACCTAAATTTTAAAAATTACTTTAAAATATACTTCATAAATTCCAATGTAGGCCAGAAGAATTCTACAATTAAAGAGCGAAAATATCACGGGACATTTTTATAAGTTCAAATTGAGTTCTGTTATTTCAGAAAACAATATAAACCAATTTAAATAATAATGTGACATTTGTTGCGGATTAAAATAATGTGTTATTTTTTAGTTGGATTGCCAAGAACTGCAGGTATCTGTAACTAAATCTGGTCTTAACTCATTATACATGTATTTGATAGCGAATTTCAATCAGAAAAAGCCTAACCAAACGTAACCAAAAAATATGGGGCGGTAATTAAAATAAATTTTTAATAGATCACATTTTTAAGAGATCAAAAAGTAATTCACAAACCTTGAAGAAGTCAGTCAACTGATAGACACATAAGTATTAGTACTATAATTGAAATTTGGATTTTTATATAAATTTCTTAATAGAAATATATATCTATAGCAGCGCATACAGATAAAATATTTTTTATAATACTTTTCGAAAAGCGCTTAAACGAATTAAAATTGAAAATTTTTATTGAAAACACTCTGTTTAATAAGTAATCCATTTTAACTTGATCCAATATGTTTTTGTACATCGAATAGTAGTTTAAAATGTAAAAAATTTAAATAAAATTTTCTATTTTTGGCACACCCTGTTGCATTGTGCATTCTTAAGTTATTTGTAGTCACAATTCCTGTATTTATTTCCCTTTTTCTACTTTTGCTTTATTGCAACATACATGTATATGTATACATGCATGTATATATAAACATATAGTAAACAACTGGGTTTCTGATTAAATGGAGTTAATAGTATGGGAGACCGGGGCTAGTTAGCTAGAGGAGTAAGTTGACACTATGTTTAATTTTGGAATTTTATACCAGAAATTTCCTAAATTTACATGGAACCTTACCAATTAACTAATTCATCTTTCAGTGTAATATCAGGGCTATATGCGGATGCGCATAGAAGCGCATAGTGATTTTTGTGTTTTTTTACTAATTTTGTAATTTTTGTTAATATATTACTTTTTCAATTTTAACAAGCAATAGCATTAGCTACAAGTAAACTCGAATAGATCTAGGAGTTGTACGGTTCTCTCAAACCAGCCACATATCATGTTTCTCAATATTTGCGTTTTTGGGGATTTATAAGCCATTTGGTGAGCAAAAAGCTTTTGGGGTTAGTTGGCGCAATGATCGCGGTGGTAGTAGGCAACATGGGCCAACTTACAATTTTTTGCATTGGTCGTAAATTTACTAAAGTTACATAACGCTGCAGATCTACAGATAAACGAAATTATAAAAGATAAGTAGACAGGCCTGTAAGTTCTAAAAATGTTACAAAAAAAGCCGTTGATGCTGATTTTATAGAAGGAGAATCTATTCGATCGACTTAAGGGCAACAAAAGTTTAGATAAAAAAAGTTATTGGATAAAAATTATGAAGAGTTTTCATAAAAAAAAGATGCACTTAAAATAGATGGTTAACGTTACTAAACTTGTCTCTTTTCATATGGTGAGCCAACTTACCCTAAAAGTATAGGCAACTTACCCCGGGCTGGGGTAAGTATGTTCAAGTGTCAAACATGAAAATAAATATTGAAGGTCCTTTTTGGGCCAACAATATTTATTTTTATGTTTGACACTTGAACATACTTGCTAAAATTCATATTCTTTTGAACTGCAGTTTGATTTCAAAAAAGTTCAGCCAGATATGCAGAGATCTAAAAAACTAAAACTGTTGCCAACTAGCCCCGATCTCCCCTAACCAACCAAAAAATTCTTCTTTAAAAATGGTGAAAATAATGGTAGAAATTTATCATTATTACTAATATTGTTGCTTTTTTTTACTTTAAAAATGACTCTCTTCAATTAGTATGATAAATTTATAGTTTACGATTTTTTTTTTGCAAAGAATTCAGAATTTAGATGTCCTACTATTCTTTTGAGTCCTGTTATTTCAGAAAACAATATAAACTAATTTAAATAATAATTATTTACTTATTTAAACTTTATTAAAAATAGAAAGTAGTTTTTAACAAAAACTAAGGAAAATAACTTCACATGAAAAATATTTAATAAAATTTAATAAAAAAATTTTGATTCGAGTCACCATTTTGTTGTCGTAGGTTAAAAAACATAATCCAATAATTAATTTTGAAATAAAATTTACTCCTTCTATATGTGGTCCGTAACAGGCTGTTACCACAATAGATCATATAAACTTGATTACAATAGATTTTCAAGATCGATAATTTTCAAGATCGTAGATTTTCAAGATCGATAATTTTCAAGATCGTAGATTTTCGAGATCGATAATTTATTCGTCAGTTAATTGATTAATAAAAACATGTCCATTCAAAGCATAAAAACACCGATAAATTTCAAGAGGAAGGCAAAGGCAATTTTCTTCAGCTTCCTCCTTATCAGAAAAATAAGAAATTTCAAAGGTAGATTTGTATAATCTGGTTCATCGTTTATTCGGCGGTAAACTTTTTTTTAAAACCTAATATATGGAAAAATTTCTTACAATTTTCAAAATCGGCTTTTGAAGTGCCAAATAATCATTAACGTTATAAAAATTGTATAATACGTTTGAGAGTAAATGCCCAGAAACATATTTTTTCGAACTAAAAATTCAGACACTAATTAACTTTAATTAATAAACAAAAAAACTTTACATACTAAGTTAATTTGTAAAGTTTGATTGCTATTTTACATATTTTCTTTTTGATTTTACCAAAAACATTAATAAATTTTGTTGAAGCTGTTCTGCATAATGGGCACTTTTTCGCAGGACTTGTTTCAATTATGTAAAAAGATTGGGTTGTTTCAAACAAAATATGGCATTGAGTTGGTACTGTGTTGGTGCTCCTTCGTACCATTTGAAGTATTTGTTAACATTTAGGGTAGATCAGTTTGCGGACACAATCTGAATGATGTAATACTTTGCCAAGGTAGTAATTAAATTGTGAGACCAGATTATTTTGTTTTAAAAACTTCATTCCTATAGTTTTTGTGTTAAAACAGTAAATTAAATTTTCAATTCCTAAAACGCATTTTGCTTTTCGATCCTGAAAATGTAACAAAAAATTTTCGTTTTTAGGCATGGTCAACATTTTTTTCGTGGCTAGGAAGATTTTTTCAATTTGTTTCTGAAATAATTTAGGTAAATCATATTTGTACTGATTCCTTAAAGAAACATCACTAATTAAGTATAAAAATTAAAAATGAAATGTGTGGTATAACTGGACCGAGAAATCACGATGTATAAGTTTTCGTTTTTAATCACGATGTATAAGTTTTCGTTTTTACGAGTTTTGAAAAGTCGCTCAACTTTTTGAGGTGACTTTTGAGTAGCACTATGATGAGTGCTTTAAATTAAAAAAAGATTTTTGAAAATTAAGCAAAATTTCTTGAAGCTAAAATTATCGCACTGAGAATATAAAATTGTCCACCTTTTTAGATTTTTTTAATAATTTTTTTTGAAATATGACATAAAGTCATTATTAACATTTATCATTTTACAACTCATTAAGCCAAAATGAAGAAAAATCTCAACTTGGATTTCCGAAGAAACCCTCTTGAAGGATTAAAAATTCATACACGTTCCTGATTCAAAAAAGTTAAAAGTAGAAACCGAACTATTTCGCGAAGCAAGTTTTGCATATTTACAGCATTATGAAAGTTTTTCTGAATTAATCCATTATCCGAAATGAAATTTAAGTTAATTCAATCAATTTAAGTGTGTTTTCATGAACTTCCAATGGTTAGATATTTCGCAAATTAGAGCGCAAAATAAGAAAATATTATTTTCCGGGAAAAAGTACTTGTCTAGTATATTGGTGTGAAAATTACAAATCATCTTTTACTCTCTTGGTTTTTTTAAATAAAAAAAGCCTAACTCTGTCAAAACTCACGATGACTGCAGATTAACTGCTTGTTTACTCTGCCTGCAAAAGTGTTCTAAACAGCTGACTTCTCTTTTGATTTGAGAAGGAAACAATTCTTTTACACTTTCAACAAAGATCAGTAGGAGTGTGTGATCATTGCAGAGTTCGCGTTCAAAAAAAAGCACAATGGAGGTAATGTCTCTTTGCGATCTCTTTTCAACCTTGACGCCATCAAAATTGACCTTCCAGCTAGAGGTCAAGGATGTGATTGTCTATACCTCTCCAGTTAATCGGTTAACAAAAGTTCAAAAAAGGTGCTTTGTTTACTTGATAATCATTAAAATGAGCATATTTGTAACGAGCAAACCTTCCGAGAAAACATGAGACAGCTGATCTCTACTAAAATGAAGGTAAGAGAAAAAATTGCTTCCTCTATGATTGCTTCTAAAGTGCCATCTCCTCATGAAACTATTACGGTGCAAAATCCACTGGCTGACCACTCCCACTTACTTCTGGCAAAAAGTTTCAGGTCTTTTCTTTCCTCTCTTGATTAAATGCATAACTGTATCAGTTGATAACTTTTTAAATTTTTTTTTTTAATTTTATCATAAAAAAATAAAATTTTAGAAAAAAGCTATTCAAAAATTTAATTATGAGCCATTGTTATTAGTCCCTGATTCACCATTTATTTTGCATGTGATTGCCCCAATGGAGCTTCAACTTCTCTGTGTATAAAAAACTACTTGCTCAAACCCATGAACGAATTGTGGTTTAAAGCAGAGGAATGGCCAATCTCACTTAACATCAAATTCCAGTAATTTTATGATGATCGATTCGCAGGGAAAGAACGTCACAAGCTTCTCAAAAACATTGATACTTTGCAAAGGTTTAATGAGAACCATTAAACTTTTAAAATCTTTCCAATAATTTTCAAGCTAAGAAAGTTTGAATGTGTAGCTTGCTTTAAAAATGATCTTAATGACAGCTATGCTGAAAAGGTTTTCAGCTTTCAGAGATCCTACCTTGAGCTGCGAAGGATAATTGTGACTTCAAAAACACATGCTGTGTTTCATCACATCCAAAATTTTGCTGCTTCTAAAAAAGAACCATTTGGTCGATACAGTGAGCAAGCTACAGAGTCTTTACATCATTGCTTTGGCTTGCACTGGGATAGGTTCAAAAGGTCCATCAACCACCCAGAGTATGGAAAAAAATGGGAATTGTGCTGGTAGATTATCAATATCATGCATTTGTAAAATAATGAAAAAAAAATCTGCTTTGAATCTTCATTTTTAAAAAGAAATTCAAAACGTTAGATTTATGCTTTCCTTCAATTTACAATGTTTTTTTCCTAATTTGTGATTTTTATTTCTATTTATGTTTTGTTTATTCTTTATGACTTTTTTAGAAAAAGATTTTTTTATTTTACACTTTAACTAATTAGATTTAACTTAATTAGATTATATAATAAGTAATACATAAGTAAAGATTGGAAAATTAAGAAAACACAATTAAATTGATTGAGTTATCTTAAATTTTATTTCGAATGATGGATTAATGTAGAAAAACTTTAATTTTGAAGTAAATATGCGAAATTTTGCATACAAACATTTCAACAATTTGTGCTAAATAAAGAAAACACTAAAACTAAATTTTCTTTCTCGGACAAAAGCCAATTTGGTTTCAACTTTTTTCATTTTTTGACTCAGGAACGTTTATATACTAATCCTTCAAGAGGGTTTCTTCTGAAATTCAAGTTGAGATTTTTCTTCATTTCGGCCTAATGTGTTGTAAAGTGACAAATGTTAACTACCAGATGTAAAATATTTTCGGAAGTTGAATTGGAATTGCACTGATATCTCCATTCCATGCAATAGTTTTTATTTAGCACAGTAAATTTACAAAGGTTTTGTCAAAAACTGATTCTTCAAATATCAAACAATTGGTTCTTCAAAGATCAGAACTCATTAAAGATCAGAGTATTGTTCTTCAAAATTTAAGAGCCGTTGTTAAGAAAAACTAAAAAACAAACTTGCAAAAAAATTTTGTGTTTTTTTTTTTTTTTTTGTATCACATTACCTTAGAATCTCATAACGGCTAACTTAGTTTGTTTTGCAATGATTTTTCTCATACCAAATTTTTATATGAAAATCACCCTAATTTCATCATTAAAATGACATTAAGATGCACCTATTTTAAAATGGTCATAACTAAACAATATGTTTTTTTATTCAGAAATTTATTTACGCCGACGTTTATTAAAAGTATCTTTCTTAGAACATATTGCTTGTCGAGATAAAAAGACTCTTTACTTTAGCAGGCAATAATGTATCTTTTAACTCATATATAACTCAGATTTTGAAGCAGTACTTGGCGAGTATGGAACTCATGTTGCTTGAACTTCATCTGCATCAAAGTTTCCTATATGTTTTATCATTTTTTAAAACTTTCAAATGTAATACCCTATATGATTGTTTAAAGCTACAGCATCGGTCATTGTTTTAATAATATTATAGTTTTTGGTTACTTTTTCGCATTAATGTTTCAAGTGATTGGGTAACTTATCTGTAACACTGTCATTCATGTCTTCAGATGCGTAAAAATTGGTGGTAAAACTTTTCCTGGGCAGGGAGTTAATATAATACATGGTCAATTGGACTTAATGGCCTTATTCTAAAAGGAATCGAGCCACATAATTCAATTGACTCTGTTATTTAAATAGCAAAATGCATTTCAGCTGAAATTTTATTTTTATTATTGGAAATGCGTTATTATATATATATATATATATATATATATATATATATATATATATATATATATATATATATATATATATATATATATATATATATATATATATATATTAATACTATTACATACATACATACATACATACATACATACATACATACATACATACATACATACATACATACATACATACATACATACATACATACATACATACATACATACATACATACATACATACATACATACATACATACATACATACATACATACATACATACATACATACATACATACATACATACATACATACATACATACATACATACATACATACATACATACATACATACATACATACATACATTTTAATTATGCTTTTTAATAAAATTATAATCTTCCTTCAAATGCGTCTTCAATAATAAAAACAAGGAAACTAACAGTTTAATATCAAAATTATAAATGGCTAAAAAAATACTAATTTACCTAATAAATGACTTAAGATTACTAATTTATCTAATAAGGTAATATGTTTTTATGAACGTTTTTAAAGGTTTTTTTAGTTTTTAGCAGTTTTTTATAATTTTTCTCTAAATTGAAAAATAATGAACGCATTTTATGTTTAAAATAGAGCATTACACTTTATTGATAGAAAATACCATTAAAACAGAAAATGTCATTATAAATTTTTTATCGAACTCATAACTGCTGTGTGTTTCTGAATCTATTAATTCATCACAGAGCATTATTTTTGAAAATGTTTAGAAAAAGATTTCAGACAACAAAGAAGCTTACATAAACACTATTTTTAAAACAAAATTATTTTTATGATAAAATAGTAAAAAAAAATAATAACTATGAATAGGTTCTTAATAAAGACATATTGAAAAGAACTTTAAAAGCTGTATGCTAAGAAATTTAAGAGCATCGTGGTTAGAAAAAAGATATCAGATTAAATACTTGGAAACTTATTATTTGTGCCGAAATCGAATTTACTGTGCTTCTGTTAAATGGAAAGTTCACTGGATTTAGAATAAACCGTCTGCTGGATTAAAAACATCTTCAGAAATAATTATTCTAGTTTTAAATAAAATAACTGAAAAAAAATTTATTTAGCTAAATCACCACAGCCAGACGTAGCATACTAAACCCTGGGAAAAGTCTGGTTCAATTTTAATTACCCAGCATGTTGTGTTTATACACAATGGGAAAGTATGCCTTCGATAACACTGGTTATTCTATCAAGAAGTATTGATTTTGGTGTGAATAGATTTCCACGCGTAATTCTGTTGAATATGCGTATAATTTACATGCCCATAATCATACTTTTTAAATATATTTTGAGTTACGACATTTTTCTTTTGATGATGTGTTTTTGATGCCTGATGCCTAGTCATAATAAAAAGAAGCAAAACCATGAAGAAGCATGAATCCATTAAAGAAGAGTAAAAAGAAAAAAGAAAAAGGACGGTTTTTAGCGACTAAAATTGTCAATTCCTGTAGTTTGAAGAAAATATTGCATAAATGAGTTGGAAAAGACACTGAAGTGACAAAAGGAGATTTGGGAGGTCATAGTTAAATACTAAGTAATGCCTTAGAGGATGATATAATGATACCTAATAGATTAGAAGTCGAAATTTTTTTAAGGCTACTAGTATTTGAAAAAATATATATCTTGCATAAATTTAGTCAAGATTCTAGAACGGTTGGTATAGTTGCAGAGGCTTTTAAAACGTAATTTCAGAATCCCATTGCGAATACAAGAAATGCATCATTCACTCGTCCCCAGACTTTTTCAATAAAAAAAAACAACAGTTTTTTTTGGCCTTTATCTGCATTAATAGCAGAGTATAAATTTCCTTCTAAAAACATATTATCACCTTTTAATTTGAATACATTGCAAATCATTTCTTGACTAAGTTTCAGGACGCAATAAAAACTCAATAGAGTTAATGTTTTTTATTTACATAATTTGTAACAGTTAAAAATAGAAAACTTAGTAAAAAAAAAATCATAGATTTTATAAAAAAATTTGATTCTATTGAGTGTTCATTGTGTCTTAAAAAAAGTCAAGAAATGGCTTTCGTTGTGACGATATACAATTTCCAAGTTTAGCAGTAGTAAAATCCACACCCTCCCCAAATTATTGCTAAAAAAGGGCGATTACATATAGAGGTACTCATTAACATTGAAACAATAAAATTTAAAACTTGACGCTAGTATGAATATAATTGGAATGTTTATGCCGTAAGTCTCCATCTTTCCTCAAAATGATTTAAAAATGTGTTGATAGATATGACTTGAAAACCATTAACTGTATTGTAACGGACTTTAATTTGCTGCCTCCCTCCAAAGAACTTTATTTGATGCCTGGATCGAAAGAACTTTGGATTTTGTTTTCAAAAATGTAGATCTTAGTGCAATTTGTAAATGTGCTGATGTAAGCAAGAAAAAGAAATAAGTCTTTTGGGAATTATGGTTGTAAACTTAGATATTAAGCATCATAGGCGCCGAGTTCACGGGGGCAACAGTGCCCCTCCAGGAAATTTATACTAATAATATATCATCACGGATTATCTCGGGGGCGAATAGATACTCTCGCCCTCATGATAATCCGTGATAATATATTATTAGTATAATTTTCCTAGAGGGGGGGGGGGGGCACTGCCCCTGTTGCCCCCGTGAACTCGGCGCCTATGTTAAGCATGTCTATATTTTTATGAGCTTTATTTTGCTTTTTAATTTGTTAAAAATATTTTTGTTTGCGATTTATTTTTTTTGTTTTTTTTATGACTTTTCTGGTGAGTTTCAGTATTAAGTATGTCATTGGCACATTTCCCCTAAGAGAATTTTAAAGACAATCCTCGTTCCCAATCCTTTATTCTATACCTTAAATTTAAGTCAAGAACTTTTATTTAAATCTAATAACCATTTTTAATGCAGCTACAAACCAAGATGCTCGAGGGCAAAGTCGGAGAGTGAGATAGTGGTTAAGAGGATTTGGCAGCTTGTTGTATGTATAACTCATATAGTGTGTCACATGACAAGCTTTGCCACTTGATGTCTGATTTGCTAATAAACGAATTCTAATATCAAGTTTATATATTTAAAATATTTTTTGGTTGTTTATCAAATTTTCAGAAGTCTGGCTGTAAAATTTCATCCTATTTGTTGTTGAAGATTTATTTAATTTTTTTGTCGTTCATATTTTGCTATTTTAAAAATTTTAACTTTTCAAACTACAAATTACACACCGCTTTGATAAAATTGCCTATTTGAAAGTGGAGTTATTTAAAAAGCTGTCTGCTGTTTGTTTCTCGATACAGTTTTTTTTTTTATGAGTAATTGCAAACTCAAGAAAATTCAAATAACATCGCTAACAATATTTATTTAGAGAATTTGCTTTGTATTTCAGTTTGTAGTTTACCTGATGACTCACAGAAAAGTTTGCAATTACCGGAGTCCAATTTACAAGTTCACGAAACCCATTTAATCGTGTACTCTGGTTGTGTGTAAAATTATAAAGCTTAAAACGATATGCTGATAACAAATAACCGGTTATCAGCCGGTTATTTGTTATCAGCTTATCGTTTTAAGCTTTATAATTTTGAGTTATGAGATATTTGAAAATAAGAATTTAGTGACCAAAAAAAGACATATTTAGAAATTGGAATGAGACAATGTTTTAAAATAAAACAATTTTTGTAGGTTTCAAATAGGAATTAGCGATGGGGTAAAAAATAGGAATTAATAAAAAAATAAATAAATAAAAAAAAAAGGTTCTTCAAAAAAAAAAACGAGGAAGATGAAACGAGGAAGATGTCGATACAGCTGAACCTAATCTAAGACAAACATGCGAGTTTCAGAGCTTCAGTGTGCAAACAATACTTTTAAAATCAAAGTAACTAAAATTTGCTTCAAGTTCTCATAAGTTTCTTGTAAAAACCAACAATCCCTAAGATCATCAGTTTCTTCACACCAAAAAAAAGGTCATAACAGGCTTAAGAATGTGAACTTTTTGAATAGAAAAACTTGTGCTTTGTTTCTTTTGGTTACGCAATATATTCATGCAGACCTTTAGAAAACCATCGCTTCCTCAATGCCTACTTATATCATATATATTCATCTGGTGGAAGGTTACATGCTTTATCACATAGACTTAGTTTTTCAACTACACTTAATTTGTATAATATGCGACCTGTCCAAGTTTGGAAAAAAGTGGCTGCTTAACTGAGTTTTATTCAAAGAAAACTCTAAGATAAATCGAAATCTGATTATTTCTAATGCAGAAACGTAAACGATCGGAAAACACTAAAAACACTTTTTATTGTAAACAACGAAACTACTTAACATCAAAGTTTTGAAAAAAAACAAAAAAAAAACTTTTTGTGAAAACAAAGAACTAATTACCGGTTTTTAAAATTTTGTCGGAAATTCCAAAAATGGATAAATTAATTTATATCTATCCAAAAAAAAAAAAATCCCCCTGGCGAAAATTTTATTTTTTAGCAAAGTTTTCCGTGTTTTTCCACAATTTCCGGTTTTTTTTAGAGTTTTATTAACAATACTAAAATGGCTTCGTTCTCGGACGTCGCTAAATGTTTTTTAAAAATTTGTGAAAATCATGTCTATATAAAAACTTATGCACAAAAACGTTGTGTTTTTTTATTGGTTATTTTATCCCCACGTGAGTTAGTTGCTAAGTTATCCTTAACAACATGCACGAAGCGGAACGTGTCTTGTTGTGTCCTATTTATTTGTTAGGTTTCTCATTCGATCCTAATTCATTGTGAATCTTGCTGCATTTAATATCAAACTTCAAGTAGGAGTGTGCTACACAATTACAGAAAAGGATAGAGAAAAAATAAAAAGAAAACTAAGAAACGCAATTCCCACGATCATGAGGGTTTCGTTTTTCGGGTATGCTTAATAAAAAAAAATAATTGCGGTAATTTGGGAGTTACTTAAATATTGATCGCACCAGGCCTCCATGGACGTAAATCTTGCATTGTTTTTAACTTAGCATCATAAAAAGGATTACACTTTTTATTAACATATTTTACAACTGAGTTGACGGTTTATGAATAATTCCTCTGATGCGTTGGTAGCTTTCTCTTGTTGGTGTGTATGTGCCAACTTTTTATAATTTTTACGAATCGTAACGAACTCAAAAATGAAATATTGAAAAATTACAAAACAGTGTTTTTAACAGTTGGACTGTAAGACGAAAACGGAAAACTTAAAGGTCAATTCAACAGTTTTTTAAAATGAAACGTTATATTGGCATTGAAATCCAGCCATCAAAATTAATAATCCTTAAAATAACTTGCGTTAAAATTTATATTTATCGATTCATAACATAAACGGCATGCTAGAAATCTTTAACTCGTTCTGCAAAATGCATACGAAAGGAGAAGGAAACATTTAAAAAAAAAAAAAAATCTTTTGTTGTACAGATTTTTTTTTTTTTCTTCACATCTAAGGCATGTTTATGATTGAGCAGCTTCAGTGAGTGGAAAATTCCGCAGTGTACAAGAATGATTCTCCAAATATAAATAGGATTAAAAATGTCTTGTGGGTTGGGATTGCAATTTACCAAACTACGATAACCTACATAGCTAACATACTTTACATATTTATCTTAAACATGTGCTTATACAAATATATATGTTATGTCTATATGTATACAATATATATATATATATATATATATATATATATATATATATATATATATATATATATATATATACACACGTATATACCATCTACCGTCTGTTATACATAAATCACAGCTTTTAAATTTAAAATACTTATTACCAAAAAACAATTATTACAAAATGTGTTAAAATGAACCAGCAAGTTTATTGTGACAACTTATTGTTTAACTGTAAATGACTTTTAATCCTGAGACTGGCAATTTTAGACTGCACACAAATTATCTGCTGCAATTGTTATTAACATTGTAACATTTTTTTTTATTATTATATTTGATACTACTATTATTATGATTTTTATTTAATAACATAGGTTTACCGCAAAACTTCGTGATTTCGAACTCCCACAATGCCACACTGTTAACAGCTTAAATTAGACTTCAATTGACATATACACTTACATTTGATTAATAATACTTTTAAAACTTTTATATTTAATTAGTGATTTTACTTTCAGCAATCAGTACAAATATGTACCTTGTTATAAAATGTCTTGTAGTTATATGTCTAATACATGCTGTTTAGAAACCTCGTGTGTTTTAAACAGTGGATGACTTTTGTTTTCCAATTTTCATCTTAAAAAGTATCGAAGTATTTTGTAGTTCACCACCGCGTTCATTTCAAAACCTTCAAATATTTATTTGATAAAATTTATTTTAATTTAACTTTCAATAAATATGATTAAATTAATATCAATTTACATTTCAACTGGATATAGAATATAATAATAGATGGTACATTCTTTCATAATGAAACAGATATCAAAAATGAGATAACTCTCGGTTGATTTTCTTAGTAACCCGATTTAACTTTCTTTCCAATCTCTTTATTTTTCGACTGTAGGCATCTTTTTCTTCGCAGTTCGAAACGCACGTCAAGTACTTGGTTTTAATACAAACAGTCGGTTGGTTTTCATTTAGGCAAGGCTGAAGTAGTACTTCGCATGATTTAAAACAAAGGTTCAAATCACGTTCGTTTTGATTTTTATGATTTTCGGACTTTTCTAGACTTCTTAAATTTCTTTTGACATTTTTTGTCTTTTTACACTCTTCCAAGCATTTGTGTTTACCTTGCATGCAGACAGAAAACTGTGCTTCCTGAGAGTTCCACCCTTGCTGATCATCAATAGAATTGACGCACATATCAAAGTTGGTGGTGCAACTTCCATAACATTCTGAATCGCATTTTACAACGTCGATGATGGAATAGAGTAAGCAAATGACTACGATTGAAAGAGCCATTATGAAATTTCTGAGAAACTAAAATAAAATTTATACATATAAGTTAAGTAACAAAAAGAAAAAGAACAAAAATAATCGAATAAAAAACATCGAATAAACTATTAAACAGGTTATAGGAACCCACCTTCGAAAATCTTATACTTTGTTCAAATGAATTCCTTTCGGCTTCCTCTTTAAATTTCAGACAAAAATTTATCGGTGCTTTTAAGCTGGTTTTCAATGGACAAGTTTTAATAATCAATTAGCTGACGAAATAATTGTCTAACATGTCAATCCGCCGTTATGAAACTTATATGAACCATCCAACTTGTTTATGTATTGTGAAGAGTCCATCAAAAAAGGAAAAAAAAAAACAATAATTAATCAATTAGAAAAGAATCCACATCGAATGAATAAACAAATGGTATTTTAAAATTTATTGGATTAAATTTTTTAATCAACCAACACGACAACAATGTGACGTTTATCAAAATTTATTTTCATGTGAAATTAATTTCTAAGTTTTTGTTAAGAATTGTTTTCTCCTTTGAATTGGATATCTAATTAAAATTGTTTTTTAATTTTTGTATCAATCAAAAATATCCTACACTATATTTAATAAATATTTAATAATTATTTTAATAATAACAATAATGATATTATTAACAACAATTATGATAACGATGACTTTTACTATTATAATTATAATAGTTATAATAACAGTATTTATTATTATTAACTGTTATCATAAAAACATGATAATAATGGTAACAACACTATTAAAGTGCAAGAGTTAGCGATAACCTAAACTTGACTGTCTGTAGACTTCAATTATTTTCAATTAAACATATCAAAATTATAATGCATGAAAATTACAATCTATGCTTTATGAAATAAATAAAAATAATCTATGAAATAAATAAAAATAATCTCAGCTTATTTTTTAACACAACGTGTAAATGAAGGTGTTTTTTGTGATAATTTGTAAAATACATTTTTAAAAAAAAAAAATTTTGCAAATTTAACAACCCATAAATGACAAATATATATTTATGGTATGTTAATAAGTTTTTGTATTCATATATAGATACATACACATGTGTAAAATCTTATTTATATATGAGTGAATGATGTGTATGCAATATTTAAGTAAACTGTAATTAATTCGAGTATGTAAAGTATGTTAGCTATGTGAATTATCATATACTAAAAACTGCAATCGCTACCCACTTGTCATTATAATTCCATATATATAGTTTAATTTCCTGTGTTCTTAGTATTACTATTAAAATAAATTTTGCTTATTCTGTGAAATTACAAAACGAAACATTGTTACTTTAATGTATATATATATATATATATATATATATATATATATATATATATATATATATATATATATACACATACATTAAAGTAACAATTGACGATGTCTCCTCACGGATGATCTATGAAGATTTACACCAGTAAAAATTAGATGATTTTGGATTTTTGGATTCCTTGTAATTTGTCTTTTTTAAGTGTTTAAAAAGTAACAAAAGGATTTTTTTTAAAATTTATTATGTACTCTTTTTTATGCTAAATATTATAAACAAAATTCCAATCATAAAAACTGTACTTAGATACAAACTACAAATACAACTTAGATACTTCTTTCAACACTTTTAAAGATTCGAGTTTCATACGAAGTTTTTTTTATCAACAGGGAGATCTTAAAAGCGTACATTTTTTGATATTATCTTAGTGGTTACCGTTGTCATCCGTTTATTAAAAATGAATTTTGATTAACAATTATTTGTTTTTTGTTCAATTATTTTTGGAGATTGGTATTCGGTTGTGGTATACTTCTCTGAGAATCGGTTCCTGTTCCTACCAACCGGGAACGAGCCAGGAAATTAAACCATTTTAATTATTTCAATGTAATAAAAAAACTAACTATCTTATAACGACGGTTGATAAAAAGTTTTTTCAAAGGGAGCCACTTAAAAATTAAATCTGTATTGACTAAATCAAAAATTTACAATAAAAATTTTTTCAAAATAAGATTATTCAAAATTATATGCAAAAAGATAAACGTGTTAATTTTTTTTGTGCTTATAAATGATTGCAAAAACTACCGTCAAATAAATTTTTAGATGCTTCCCCAAGAAATCGGGCAAAAATTGATCGGAAATTTGATTGGAAATAATTGGACTTATATTTGATTTGTGCATCATGACTGGGAAAGCAAAGAGTACAAATAATTTGTCATTTTCTTCAATTACCCAGGCAAAACCTTTAAACTCCATTAGTTATGACACTATAACTTTAAACACAACTTGAATTTCAATAAAAATATGCAGATAAGTGAGAGAAAATTAGAAGTTTTATTGTTTTAAAAGTTATGCTAAAAAAAACACAAAATTTATCATTCAGGTTAGCAAGGCAAAATGTTTTAAAATGGCATTTCCAAAACAGATCATTAAATCTCTTCTCAAATTCAAAGGATGCTTAAAACTCTTAAAATTTAGCTTAAAAGTTGTTTCAAATTTTGCAAAGGACCGAAAAATTGAAAAAGTAATAACTTTTCAGTTATTTACTTTAATTAAAAAATCATTTGAAAACCACGTAGAGTATACAATTCTGTTTTTTTTTTTCAGTTCTTTGCCTGAGAACCCTATTTTTAATCTTTAAAAATATTTTTTATTAACTCCAATTTTAAGGATTGGTCTTTTAAACATTTTTTGAACACCATCTCCAAATAATAGAACTTTGTACCTCACAGACATTTTGTGTCTTGTCATACAAACATTTAGACAGGATCATCACATATATCATATAAATCACATAAATCATCACATATATCATTGATTATTGGTTATATGTTTTTAAAATGTCTTGCTCAGAAAATCTTCTCGCTATTTTTATTTGTCTTATTAGATGTCAAGTTGGCGCTTATAATATATAATTAACGATAAAATAAAAACATCTTGAATCTCACATAACTGATAAATAAAGTTGAAAACTATTTTCTCAACTCTCAAGTTTAATTTTGATGCAATTGGTAATAAAAAAAAACAAAAACCATTTGATAATTTATCGATCTTTTATTGAGAAGAACTGATCACGATTCTTGAACTGGGAAATAGTTTTTTTTTAAATTAAAAAAAGCACAAAGATGAAATATTTTGTTTAATTTCCTCCTCCCCTTCCTCCCCTCCACCTATTTTAACAATTGGTTAAAAGACATTATTCTCAAAATTAAATTAAAGTGCCTTAATCTGAAGTTGAAATTGGAAAAATATAAAATTAACCGCTAATATTCACCATCTTGAGTAACAATTTATTTCGTTTAAAAGTTATCTTTTAAAAGTGTTAACCTGGACTTTATTTTTTCAAATAAGGATTTCAAGTATAGAACATTATGCGAATTATACCATGCTTAAATGATTCAGTTTTTAGCCAACAAAGTAAGAATCCAGTTTTAGCTGGATTCTTACTTTGAACTCAAAACTCAATTTTGCAAGAATAAATTTCGTTTTATATGAATCACTCGTCTCAAAAGAATGTTTTAAAGCTCGTTGGTCTAATTGTCACTCGAAAGAATATTCTAATTAACAAATAGACTAAAAAACTTTTTTAAACTACTTTTTATAGTAAAAACCAGGCTAGCAATGTTTTGAATTAGAAAACAAAATAAATTTTAAAGTAAGTTTAATCATGTCGAATAATAGCAATTTTTTATATAATCGTTGTATATATTTCAAATTAGAGCATTTTACTTTGATTTTACTTTGATTTTAAAACCTGTATTTTTTTATTACGAATGTTAATCAGCATAAAATTCTCTATTAAAATCAAACATAAAAATATGAAGGGAGGGGGTGGGTGGGGTAGGGTAGGGTGGAGGGGAGAGAAAGACGTGTTGCGCCTTATAATTATCAATATAATTTTTTTTTTAAATCACGAAAAATGTCGCAAAACACTGACTTCGTCATTTTCTCGCTTAATACGATAATTGATTGAACCATCGATGTGAACTGTCAGCACGATGATTCATCGAATCATCGAAGTGATTCATTAACAAGATGATTAATTGAATTATAGACGTCAATTATGAACACGACAGTTAATTAAAGCATTTATCTATTCATGTAACTGATCACCAAAGTTAACAAATCGCATGAAAATATGAATAATTATCAAAGATCCATAACACCTTAACTCCATAACTCCGTAAATTTTCAAATTAAAATTTGTTTGTATCCATTATTTTACATTGAGAAAAGTATTAAACAGTGTTTATTGCTGTTTAAACTTTTTCTTCTATCATAATTTTTAAAAAAAGTGTATTTGCTATTTTACTATTGTTTTCTGCCAAAAAAAAAAAAAAATGTCGAAGTATATCATTCTTAACATTCCCATGCTTTACTCGCGGCTTATTTTGAGTCAGAGTGTCTGCATGCTTGACGGTGTTATGTATTAAAGATTAATCAAAAAAATGTTTTTAAGTGAAGTGCTATTTTTTCTAAAAATACATTCCATTTTGATATAGGAAGCGTTGAATTAAATAAATTATCTTGAAATATATTTATGGAAAATAAAAAACACCCAAAATAATATTATTTAAAAATGTATTTATGAAAAATAATATAAATATAAATAGTGAAAAAATTCTCGAAAACTCGAAACTAATTCTAAAAAGATGACGAAATAAAAAAATCACCAACCCCCCCAAAACTAATAATATATTTAATAAAAAAGTGTGCGTGTATAAGCATGAGAGTTTATAATGATACCCCCCCCCCCCCTCGTAATATTGTGCTCTCATTAACTTTCTGGAAATTGCAGGATACAGCAAATAGGAGAAAAAAAAAACAACATTTTCGTTTAAATATTTTATAAAAGAAAAAAACCTTTTTCGTCATTTAAGGTTTTGCTGAATAATCCAATAAAGTTGAAGACATCATTAGCTAATCCCCAATACGCTTTTAAGCTATTCTTAGCATTTTTCTTCACTTTTGACAAGTTCTTCGAAATGTGATCAACACAGGCATTTGACTAGCATTATTCTGTAACAGACTATTTCCTAAAGACGCAAACCAATGAGTATTAGCGTCATAAGTAATTGAAAACCGATGTTTTTAGAGGTTTGTGAAAAAAGAAGGATCAAAGTGCTATCCTATAACTTAATTTATATAAATAACTTCAAGTCTTATCGATAGTATTTATCGAAAGAATTTAACGATGAAATATCGAGAGAACAATTTTACGAGTATGCGGTAATGTTTAAACAAACGCAAAATTATCACTTTTTTTTTTTTTTTGGTTGTTTGCAGACTTCTTACTTGATAATAAAAAAATATTTTTTCATAATATTGGTTTTATTATTCTTCAGTTTAAGAACTTACTGCTTTGAAAACAGAGCTCCAAGGTGGACACTTTGAACTTCCATAAAAATAAATTGCATTAACGAAACAAAAGCAACTGAAAATTTAAAAAATTAATGGACGTTGAAAAGAAAGTTCTTTAAGTAAGAAAATAGTTGAAAAAAAATCTCATTGATTTTATCAATGAGATTTTAAATACTGCTTAAAGTAGAAAATAACCTAAGGCGGAAATCTAGCTTGTGAAAATTAGCTATCTCTTAAGGTTACGACCATTAAATTTTTTATAACAAAGATATGGGGCTCCTACTCAAAGACTCTGCACTTAGGAAATAAACTACAGATACAAAACTTAGCGTACTCTTTCATTACTTTGACTATGGTATGACTATTAAAGATGCCAAGCATTAAATAAAATTCTGATAAACTTTATTGTCTCAAATTGTCTCAATTATCTCAGATCGATCAAAAAAATTTCTTTTAGGCTACCTTCTTTTTTGGCTCATAACGGCTCTTTGTTTCTTTAATAAACTTTTTTTTTAAAAAAAAAAATCTATTGTTCTTAAGAAATTTGCGCAACCATAGAGTTTAAAAACAAATAAAGAAAACAAATAAAAAATCAAAGCAGTTAAAATATTTTACTGCAAAAAAAATCAACAGAAGTAATACTGTTATTAATATAAATCACAAAGCAACGCTGCTAATAATATATGTAACTAAATAACCTTAAAACAGTATATTTGAAAAACTGCAGCATTTAAGGTTGTTGTAAAAGTAGTAAAAAGTTTAAATAACGTATAAATGACATGGATGTAATACAAAAATAACATAGAATTTATAATATCTTAGAAATAGCATAGAACTGTTCAATAACATGTAAATAACAAAAAATAGAAATAAGATATAGATAACATTGAAATAGCATAATAACTCTGTTTTTTATTAGTTTTTGGAAAAATATTTTATTTGAAATTTATTTATAAAAATGTAAAAAAAAAAAAAAAAAAGTTTCTTACTTTTTAAAGGTGTCTTTTTTTCCTCTAAGAGTTTTCAAATTCATTATCAATCATACTTTCATCTTTTAAATCGGAAAAAAAATTTTATCAATCATATTTTCATCTTTTAAATTCAAAGAAATTTATTATCAATCATACTTTCATCTTTTAAATCGGAAAAAATTTCACACTAATATCATTTTAACAAAATTCAAGATGCTGATACCACTTATAATTTTTCTATTAAAAGAAACGTTAGGGTGATCTAAAACCTCTTGGAAATTTACACCTGCTGATGTAAACCTCGAAGAGGATTTGAATCTATATCTGCTTGTGATTTCATGAAGAAGTAAAACAAAACACGATTAAATTATTTCCAACAAGAAGAATTTTAAACATAAAAGTAAAACTTTTTATGTTTTTTTTTTTTTGTCTTCGTTTTTATTACTAAAGAGCCGAAAATAATCCTGGCCAAAAAAAGATTGCAATTTTAAATCTTTGTTAAACTGATGATCATTTGTGACTTAAATAGAGTTTCATTAGGAGCATAAATCTCCTGATTTAGTTTTTAGATCCTATAGAAAAATAATTTCTTTATAAAATTTACGAACAAATTACATTTTTTTTAACAAAATAACGATGTCATAATAAATCTGTACGAAAAGAAGTAAAAAATGGAACATATCAGACTGATGGAAGTCTGAAATGAGAATGTGAATTGCTGTAGATAGAAATTATTTACAATAATTTCTATCTACAGCAATTTACATTCTCCAGTGCATTGACCTTAGCTCCTTACTTTTTCAAACTAATCCAAATAAATGCAATTACACTCAACATTATCGCGCTTTTAATGCGCAAAACCTTATTGGTAAAGAATGCCCAGTGAACTAATGTCAATATCAAAGAGCTGTTTTGGATTGTTTTAGTTTAAACAGATAGATTGTAAAGGTGAGGGGAACAATCACACGTAAATAACCTCTGTAAATAAGAATTTTTCGTTTCATTTTAAAAATTTTAGAGCATTGACTTTATAAAGTAATTTGACTGAAGGAATTAGGAAAAATAATTTGTATATAATAAAAACTTTAGAACTGAATGCTTTATGCTTATTTAAAAAATTGTAGTTATTCAGTAGAAACATCGGTTAAAAAAAATTTTTACTTTATGTTGGAGTAACTCTAGAGGCTTCCAACCTTCTATCCAAACTTTCTGAGGCTGGCACCTTAGAAGTTTGTTTCACTTGAAGGGTTAAAACCTTTTTCGGTATATTAAAATCTATTGGAAAACACGTAACATAACTGTTTTTGCCAGAGTTCTCTTTTTTATTTCTTTTTTTTTTTTTAGTAACTGAGTGAGTTATTTTGGATAACTGAGTCGTCGATAAATAAATTAGAATCGATGACGTCTGTTAAGAGGTTAAATTAGGCCCATTTTAACTGCAGAGTTGTACTTTATTGTTTATTGCGTTTGGTTATTACTTTTTTTAATTTTTTAAATTTTTTATTCATCCGCTCTCATAACTTTAGGCTACAGTACATCTTTTTTTAAATCTGATGTTTTTTTTTTTAAATCTTATGTCAAATCTTCGATGTCTTTCCATTTTAACTTCTTGCTACACTAATGATACAACTTTCCGTCCTGAGTTTTCTTCATTCCATCTATCCAGGTAATTTAACACCTGCTGAATTTGTTTCTGGTTAAAGTTTTCCATTTTTACTTAATGCTGTATTATTTTGTAAATAGTAAGTTTTGATAGCAGTTGAAACCAAAAAAAATTTTCTTCCAAACAAACAAAAAATAATAATAATGTATAAGAAGTTATTGTTTAATTTAAAAAGAATTTATCTTAAAGTTTAACTTCAAAATTTTTATGCAAATGCACTGTCGTGGAAAAATTCAAACGTGCAGCACTAAAATCTGAAAAAAAAAAAGAAGCCTTTTAAGAAAAAAAAAAAGAAGCCTTTACTGAAGCTAAAAGAATTAGAGATGTATTTTTGTTAAGTAATAACATATGATCAATATATAATCAATGAAGCAAATAAACAAATCATTTTTTGTGTATCAAGCATTAATTTTTTTGTTGCCTGCTTCACCCGTAATGAAAATTTTTGTCACAACTTTCAAACTTCAAATCGATAGTTGATGTTTTTCCTTTGGTTTTTTTTCTGTTTACTTTTTGAGTTATTCTTTTAGTTATTGTTTGAATCATCAAGGTAAAAAATATTACTTTAAATTTTTTTGAAGTTTTTTTAAACACATGATAAATGCAATATTATCATTTTAGTCCAAATCCGAATCTAAATCGCGAATATATATTTTTGTATTTATATATAATATATATTTTTTTGTATGTACAATTACATGTGTGCGATTGCAAAAAAATGAACACACGGGTTAGGTAGTTAAGAATTTGCTTGACCATAAAAACAAAAAAATAAGTTTAGATTTCCGATTTACGAAATTTCCTAAGACACTATTAAAAGAAGATTTTCAAACAATTGTATGTCGGGTTGCTAAGTTGCAGTTGGTCTTTGCAGGCGGGGTGCGTAGTAAAAAGTACCTGTAATTAGTAATTAGATAAAACGACTTCACAAGAATCAGAGTGATGCCTAACTGCATAAATCCAACTAGTAAACACGGTTAAAAAGTTCAGCTATGGGTTTGGGGTGCGTTTTTATTTAATGGTTTTCTTTAATTACATAAAATTAACTTGGTTGGACAAAATTAACCTATGACAACCGCTGTACTGAACAAAATTCACTCACTTTCGTAATATTTTGTGATAGAATGATCCGAAGTACTCATACAAACTTTACGAAAGCCATCTCTTGAATGAGCAAAAAGAAGGAAAGCTGTAAATTATGGTGTGGCTGCCTCAATCATATGAACTTATCCCAATTGAGCTTCTGTAGAACGAACGTAATCTTCGTGTCAGAAAGTGTCCAACATCAAAACAAACACTTTGTAGATGCAGCTCGAACCAGATGTGCTTGAAAATCTTGTTAGCAGAACGCCACGAATCATCGCAAGCAATACAAGCGATAGGTAAATTTTTTGCATACCACTGTAATAATTTTGATTTTTCAAACTTTCAAATTAAATAGTCAAGTGTAGAAAAATAACCAAAATGGCAGGTTTACTATGGCAATTTTATTTCAGAAAAAAGTTCACTAAATTCATTCAATTTATGACAACTTTATAAAACATCTATATTGTTTGCGCTTCTTATAGAGTTCGATATTTTACATCTCGATTTCTACATTATTATTTTGCGTTAAGCGTTTTGAGGTTTTAATTTGGTTTTAATTAACTTTTCCTAACCTAGCGATGCCAACAACTCTTCACTAATTGCTTCTAAATAAAACATCCTTAGTGATGTACTGCAACAAAAAGCTATTATAAATAAAGTATAAATTTCTTTAAAGCACAAGATTAAAAAGAACATCTTGGAGAAAGCATTATTGTAGGGTTCTTTATTATTACATCATATCTCTCCACCCTTTAGTTATGCATGGGGAGTTTTAATAAAAAATGTCCATTCGTCCGTTTTTTTTATTAATCTTATCTTAATATAGGTAAATCTAAAGTAATCAGTAAATTACCATATTGACCACGTGGTATGTCAAAGTAGGCGTGCTTAACTGATTTTTTATTGAGTTAACTAAAATGGTTTAATTTTCTAATGTTTTTCGCTGCACATTTTAACTCTTATGTTAAAAAAAAAGACTTTGACATCTTCGAGAGATGCCTAAAATTGTTTTATAATTGCTTTTTGATGAAATGGCAACTCTTTAGTATCCAAAAATGAAATATTTGAAATAATTCCTCTTCTGTTTAACAGTCAACATAGTAGATTTTGATTTCAAATTAACTTATTTCATGATGAAATGATTGTTTTAGAATCTTATTGAAGAATCTTAAAATGTAGAAAAAAGAATTATACGATCTCTTTTAATGTTTGATTTATAACAACTGTATATCAAAGATATGTTTTTGAAAAAAAAACTTCGACAACATCTGAAAATGTAAGAAATGTATGATTTACAAATGCATCAACGGATTTGTTTTAAGAATAATAGAAAAAATGATAACTAATACAAACAATATTTTTAAAAATCCAAAACTAACATAGGTTTATATATAACTTGTTATTAAAAATGTAAATTAGAAAAGCTGCCATTGCTAATAATAAATTAACGCCTAAAAACAAGATAAAGAGACAAAAATCCATCAAGTATTTGCCAAAAAGATTAAGGTATAGTTAACAATTAAGGTCCAAATACTTAGGACCAACCAAATTCACGGCAAAAAATAAAAAAAAGATGAAAAGAAAACCACAAAAAGCACATTAACAAAATGCCACTTTCTTATAAAGAAGTTTTTATAAAGAATATATATAGAGAGAAAATATTTTTATAGTCTTATAGTCTTAATATTTTTCAAGTTTTTTATAAGATAGTGGCATTTTATTGCTGTGCTTTTTGTATCTTTTTTTTTTTTTTGGCAATGAATTTGATTGGTCCCAACTAATTACTCGTTTATACACGTTAATTTTAACCATGGAATGGTTGTTTACTATGAAAGGGGATTTTGGTGGGATTGACAATATCAGCTTGTAAATGAACATAATTTTAAAATAATTTTTAAGAAAAATTCCATGATATGATAAAAGTAGCAATAACTTTTTTACAAAACATACATAGTATGGGATAAAAACTCGAATCATATTTCAAGCATTAAACACGTTTTTTTTACGTTTCAAAAAATGTTAAACGTTTTCTTAAAACTGATGATTTCCCAGCATGCAACAAACTTTAAACACAATTTTTAAACTTCCTCCTAATTATCTCGGTTATCTTGAAAAGTCATTCTGCATGAAATGTTTTTTTTTTTATTTCTTTATTTACTTTTTTTTACTTTATAGCTTTGGAAATAACTTTGACCCTAAAATTATTTTACCCGGCTTTTTTACTTATTTTAACAATTTGATGAATATAACCATTAGCGGAAATTTGATTTATTGAATTTGATTAAATTCTTTATGAATTTTGGACTTAATCATAACAATATAATTACTAATCAAAATATGTTTGGAATGCTTAATCTGAAAGCTTAATAAGAATATTAAAACAATTCATTATCTTGCGGCTGCTCACGTAAACACAAAAGAAAAGGGTTTTTATATTCAGTAAAATTTTTAAGCAGAACGACTTTTTTTTATAAAACAAAAAAACAACCCAATAAGAGTGCGAAAAAAAAAAAAAAAAAAATGTTCATACAGAATGAACCTATAAGCTGTTAAAAAGTTACGCAAATATTTAACGCCTTTCGAAGCCTTGCAGCTTAAACTAGAACCTTTCCCGTAATAACGCGAAAGAGGAAATTTGTTGAGTTCCGCATCTAATAAATCAAATAAAAATGCAATACTAACTCGTCAATAACAAGTTGAAAATGTATAGTTATATAAAATAGATACGTTCTAATAATTGCTGTTCTTTTTTTTTTTTTAAAAGCAATCCAAAGAGCTTTCTGGTGAAATTTGTATTTTAGTAAGAATAAAAACCTTTAAGAAGAATTTTTTGAGTTGTTCGAGCTTTTTTTCAATTAACACACCTTCGTCTTTTCACTCACGCTAAAACTTATCTGAATTGCCCAGATATCTAATTTTGATTCAAGCCGTGACAAGGAAACGTCTTCAAAATCAAAATGGTATTTTAAGGATTTAGCCTATTGCACCTTATGATTATTATACCCATACGGATAAATATTTTTTCATAGAACAGTCTCTTGAGATGGCATCTGACTCTCTGTAGATGGTAACATCCAATCAGGCCAGTTATTTACCGGATCCCACTCGCTATTATCACAAATACTGGGTATGCCATCTAATGAAATTTCTTTTTGTCTGTGAAGGGGAAAATATTCTTTATTGGGTAGTAAAGGCATCGAAATTTTTCTTGATACTTTCTTTTTTGCAGGTAGCTGAGGACTTAAAAATGAAGGAGTATCGAAAATTTCATTTAAATAAGTTGATTTTAATTTTTCAGCATTCTCATTTATTTCCAAAGAGATAGATTCTGAAATTTCTTGACTAACTCTAATAGAGCCCAGTTCTGACATTCTAAAATTATTTATACCGCTACTGTAGGCAGAATCGTACGAATCTCGTTCTCTGATGTTTGCCCTTCGAACAACAAAAGATTCAGAATAAGAACGTGAAGCTTTTACTTCAACTGATAATTGAGTATCATCGTGTAGGCCTGTACCATCGTGTACACTTGTACCCATCATAACTCCACTATCTCTTGGACTGCTTGAATTACGGCTAGAAGTAAGGGAAGCTTTTACCGCCTCGAACTCTCCAAGTAAAGCAGATTTTTTACGTCTTCGGGGAGAAGCCTCGTTTAACGACTTTCTAACGCTGTTTCTGTCATTTGGGTCCGACCGCGTAGAACTTGGTCTACTACTCGTACTATTTTTTTTCTTTCGTAAAAATGGTACGTAAGGTCCGTGGTTAAAAGAGTGCGATTTTCGGAAAGTAACTTCTTCGTCCATATACATTAAACCCCGTGTTCCTATTGTACTACAGGGACGCTCTTCGCCATTAACGCTTGAAAATCCTCTCCCAGTTGTTTTCATTTTAGAAAATAAATATTGTTTACCGTTTTGTGATGATCTGAATAAAAAAATCAAGTATTAATATTATGGATAAAAGTGAGATATTTTGGCTGATCGTTTTATCTGCTGGAAAATATTTCTTACTCTTGTTCCACTGTTGGTTTCTTTCTAAGGACGTAGTCAATCGTTTCAGGATCGTCTATGAGGAGCATTCGAAGTATCTTATCGTGCGTGGAAGCAGAAATCTATAAAACCCCACGCGGAATAGTGTTAAGCATCTTTAAAAATTAATAACTAAAATACAATTTTTTTAAAATCTAGTTTACAGCTCTGACCTTAAACAATTCTTTGCTGTAATCTATCATGATGTGAACAATCTCGATGCTAGCCTTGTTATCGTCGGGGTTCAATGCTTCATCCACTTGGTAAGCGCTACTGCTCTTATATGTCTAATACGAAATTATACATTTAACTCTTAATTCGACAAAAAAAAAAAAAAAAAAAAAGAAAAGATTGTAATATAAATAATTATAGATAATTTTTGTTTTTTTCTTTTAGTTATGAAATAACGTTAATATGGCGTTAAACGGGTGCAAAGTGCAGGGTGTAGAACCTGCAATTTTTATAAAGAAACTTAATAGATTAATGTATTTTCATTTACTTTGCATCTGTGTAATATATTTGGAGCCATTAAAGTGGCTAAATTCAGGGAATCCATTTTGTTGCCAATAATCTAAATTAAAAAATCAGAAATTTTTTACTGTATATTAAAAAAATCTACGAACCCCTTTTATTAACTGATATAATTTTGCTAACCGTAGAAAATTTTTAAAACGTAATTGTTGTAGAAAATTTTAGGTTTACCTCGTTTTCAAATTCGTCCTTAGTATTCTGGGAATGATCAGCAACCATTCGCAAACAGTTTAGGAGGCACTCTAGTGTGTCTCTGTTAGCTACAGGTAACAACCATATCAGCTGCTGAATAATTTCCACGACTTGTTCTTGTGTTTGAGATTCTTTTTCTGAAAAAAAAAAAAAAAAAAAAAAGAAAAGAAAATAAAAACGCAAATAATTATCTACTTCTTAATTCAACAGAGACGAGGTTTAATTCATTATATTCAGAGAAACGTTTAAGTAGTTTTGTGTAAATCTAATTTGATTAAGTGAATTTAACATATGGCTGAATACTAAATAATTGCGGAAATGCCACATTATCTAGCAACATTGCTGAAAGTTTTTAAAAGTAAACTATCAAATCATTTTCTCGTCAACTTGCTTTGCATATATTTAACCATCATAAAGTTGTAATAAAAAAAAATTTAAAGTCATACTTGCTAAAGATAGAAAGACCGGGTACAGTTCTCGAGTTAACAATGGGTCAGGTAAGCACCTTAAAAACTCCTTTAAAAGTGCTGCAACATCGTTAGGATTGCTTTCTTCGTTGATGACTCCAAAATAGCCTCTGTCATAATCGTTTTTCATCTTATAGAAACGAAAATATTTAAGTTTAAAACAAAACGAATTACCTTCCAGGTAAAGACTTTTTTTTTGCAGATTAAAAGGCTTACCTGGGTTACGCGTTTCTTAGAACCTCCTGTTCGAAATATACCAACAGTATTTAGTGCGTATTTAGTTATAAACTCAGTTGTTTGTAAGATTACTTTTGGAATTTGCAGTGGCAGTTCTTTAAATTCTGTTTCTTTGTCGAGTATGCATAGAGAAGAAGCGGAGGTTGAAGAGAGTGCAAGAGCTTCAATTAATCTTGATTTCCTTTTATTGGATCCCCATTCCTCCTCGTCTTCTTCTTGCAGCGTACAAATTGTCCTAAAAAAGTTTAAATGGTAATCTTCGTTTTGATCCTCAGACGAAAACGCATGATCGTAGCCGTCCGCTGAATCGTTTGATCTTTTCTCAGATTGATCAATGGCCTTATCGGTCGTTTCGGAAACGTCTCCAATTTGATCACATTTATCAAGCTTTTGCATCGCATCCTTTTGTGCTTTTTCAATGAGCTTATCATTCTCAATAACCTGATGCAAGTCCACGGAGAAAACTGGATTAAACGGCCTAAGAGTAGCTAAAAAGAAATAACTTCTTTTTAACATGAATTTATGAAATAATAGAAAATAAGATTTTTAAGGTCGATTATTTAATAAGTCATTTTCCAGATAATGGATTACTAGTAAACAATCATAATGATGCATAGTTGTTATTTAACTGCAATTAATCTCTTTTTTTTTGTTCCCTTTTATACTATTTTTCAATCAAAATGTGGACAATTTTGCACGTTGAAATAATTCCGTTACAAATGTTGTGCACACCTTTTTCGTTATTTTCGTTTTTCGCTTTTCTTCGCAAAATCATAAGTTTTTTCCAACGTCTACGAGCTGCTACGTGGCTTTCTAGAGAAAAAATATATATTCACATTTTATTTTTTAAAATGAAACTTAGAATAAATTTTTTTTAAAAATTCTTTATATTTTTCTGACAATGGAACTTTTAGGGTTTTCTATAATTTTTTATATAAAAAAATTCTTTCTAGAATTATATAATCGTCTCGCGTAGGAAAATTCTTACTGGGATGCTTTTTAATGAGCGATAAAATATTTCCGGGATGTTTACTCAAACAAATGCGTTGCTAATATATTGCACAGCAACGCCACATTCCTTTCGAATTAACAAAATTTTTTGAAACTCACATTGTTTTCTTTCAAACTTTCATTGTATTTTAAAAGTACTTTAAATTTTTCCTTTTAATTAGGAACTGATATAAAATACGATCATTAGAACTGATATTTTGAAAAAACATATCTTATCTTACCTTTTGGGATCGCCAAGTGACAATCGAAATTATTTTCTCGTAATCTCTCTAATCCATACTGTTTTAATTTTTCACGCTCTGATTCAGTTAATTGGTGCAAAGAGATCTCCTTTAGTTCAACAACTTTTTCTCCTGTCGATTTCCAACAATTATTTTCCTACGACGAAAGAAAACGAGCTGGTTTTAAAATGAAATTTCAATGTTTCTCCTACCTAATACCTAAACTATATCTTTTTGCAGTTATAATAATACAGTGAAAAATAAATACACTAAAGTTATAATAATCAGCTAAGTAAATCAAAACCTTTAAGGTCAAGCTATCAAAAATAAACCTCTAAACTAATTGCTGGGTTTTATTCCTCATATCATATATCCTCATATCATATTCCTCATATCATATTAAACAAACTGATTGTGCTGCTTGATTCTCTAGCAAGATTTTAGAAGTAAAATATTGCATCAAACAATAAAAGACAAATTGCACTAACGAGTAAATAGGGTCTTACCATTGGTGTCCATAAAGAAGCACCCTCGTTGTGAATTCTTGAACGGTTTTTTTTTGTGCGAGTAACAACGCTTGATAACTTTTTCTTTCTAGGTACACTAGGCGCTTTCACCGGGGAACTGCATTCTTCATGCGGTAAACTCTCTGTCTCAGGCGGACACTCTGAAGGTTGCTTGTTTAGCCAGTCTTTAGTTTCAGATGGTAGTGTAATAATTGTAGCGCGAACAAAATTTCTAAAAGTGTGAACTGCAGACTTCTTCTTTTTAGTTTTGCGTTCTGTTATCTCTGTTGCAGTAACCTCGCACATTTCAGTTGAGTTTATTATAACAGGACTTTCTTTTATGATGCTGTTCCGATTTTCATCTTCATTACAATATATTACAGTTTCACAGATATCCAAAGCTTCAAAAATATCATTCTTTTGATTTTCATTTGTAACAAATCCTTTAGAAAAGTTATCTTCATCGTCACTCCTGACCGGAGACATTTGAAGCGATTCAATATTGCCGAGATTTTCTTCAATATTTTGTTTAGAAAAAATGATACTATCCAAGCAGGTATCGCTTGCTTGTTTATGCAATTGTCTTTGTTTTTCAAGATTCAAACGTAGTAAATTTCTTCCCGAAACAGCCGACGACATTTTTATATTTAGATCGGTCTGTTCTATCTTTAGGTCGCGTACGAGTCTATTATTAAATAACAAATATCTAAAAAGTACCATTGAAACGCGATCCTCTCAATTATTGAGAAGCATTATCACCCCCCATAAAAAGTACAACTACACGAAGCGTCCTGCACAATATTCACACTACTTATCACATAACTTCGTCCAACCCTATTAAAGCGTAAGCGCTGTTTATCATGTACGTTTAAAGTATTGTTTGGTATTTTATATTATCGAAGACGTTTTAATATTCTTATCTAAAGCCGTTCTGCATCGTTACATTCTAATCACACTGAACAATATACTCAAGCTGCGATACGTGAAAACCTATATCCTTTATTTTAAAGATGGCGTACATAAAAAAAAGGGAGAAAAAAAACTTAAATAATAGAGTATTTGTTAAAGTTTGAAATGTAAAATCTAAGTTTTTATAGTGCAAAATGAATCTCTCTGTGTTGTTTTCGCAGATAAGTCTAAAACAAAATTGGTTTTAGCTAATTACTATTGCAACATCAGTTCTTTAAATATTACAAAGCATCACAAAAACATTAGGTGATCAAAAAATCTTGATGTTGCATATATATTCTCATTCAATGTAACTGGTAAAATTTTTCTTATTAACTAAAAATAATTTTTTTTTGTGAAGCCAGCCAACGTTTGTTGACTTTAATTGAACTGTTGCATCTCAACGATGTTTTTAAAAAATTTATTACAATAAATTTATTACTCTGCTTCGTCACCTACGCTTTCTACAATCAGACCTAGTATCTTAATGACCCATCGTCGGTCGAATACTCAATTTTTCAAATCTAAAAATTCCATATGAGTTCTTTAAAATAATGAATTTTAATTGAACTTTAAAAAAAATTTTATTTATTTTTTTTTTTTTTTCATTCTTGTTTATAAATTTATTAAAAAGCTTTTTAATTTGGACAATTTTTCTTTGAGTAATCGCTTATTTCCGATGTTTGTTGACTGAGAACCATGCTGATTAAAACACGATAGTGTCCAAAACCGACAAGATTTTATTCATGAATCGTTTACTTCAGTTTTTGGTATTTCAAAAGATTGGGACATTTTCATTGACTTAAGTTAGTGATTTAAATGTTAGGGGTATGTGTGTATGTGTGTCTATGTGTAACATAGTTTGCAATCCACTGTATTCAAATTTGTATAATATATTTCAATCCAATCTGAAACCTAAACAGTGTCATAAAAACAAAATGATTGTCTTGTAATAAAGAAAGATTATTATGGCGTACGGAATACTAATAACTTATAAATTTATCCCACGATCCTCTTGAATTGATATTTGCTTTGTAAAAGATAAACTACACACGCTCTTTGTGCGAGATAATAGTCAGTATACAAAAGCATTTCGTTGCCAAAGTACATCAACCTTAGCAGCTAACAAATCTATTATTAAAAAAAAAACAAAAAAAAACAAAAACAAATAAAGATCCCTATCATTTTAAATTCTTATTTGATCTCTGCAATTTATATCAGAGAAATCCATTTCGAAGTTTGGAGGCTCCATCTGATGTTCTCGTTTTCGAAAATCCATTTGAAACACATAAACAAAATTTATGTCGAGTTCAAATTCAAACAATTTACCTGTCTGCCTGATAATTACACTGTCTGCGGTTTACTTAGGTGATGATTGCTACTGATATAAACCAACCACCATATGCATACATTTTGTTTAAAATCTCTAACATCATCAATAACATTAGCAAATATACAGCGGATGATAACAAATATATTTATTTGTAATTTTAAAACATACTTTAAAAAAGAACAAAAAAACGCAAATACTAAAAAACGATATATAACAGAGTATATGAAAAAAAGGATTTTATCGTTAAAACAAATTTTATGCCGTTTCGTTAAACTTTCGTCAGAAAAAAAAAAATTAAAGAACATGGAAGGTGTGCTCAACAAAGCAACCAAAAATTTTCATTGAGTATCACAAAAGTAATCAAAAAAAGAGAAATTTAAAGAATTAATGGCATTCAAAAACGATTACACAGTCTAGCAACAACTTTAATAAAACTTAGCAATTAAATTTTCCATAATATTATTTATCCGTCATGTTTAGAAGCTTTAAAAAGGATAATTGTCACTAAAACTAAGTAATGCAATAAGCGATAAAATATTATATAAAGAGCTTTGGTAATTGACAATATATTACAAATACTGAACGCATACAAAAAAAAAAATTTGAATTCTATTCTAACGAATTCTAAAACAGTAATAAATCTATTAAAAACACCGTAATATAATAAACTAAATCTAAAAAACAAAATGGAAAGTCAATATAACAACGAATAACAACGGAAAGCATTAAATTAAGGAATTTAAAACAGGTTTTTAAATTCTTTTCTTTGATTTTTCCAAAGCTTCCCTTATTATTATTACTAACTTTTTTACATTTATTGGCTCTTTTTATAAGTAATTAAATAATGCTCTGTCATTTTTCGATTTTTTTCAGAGTTTACTTTGAAATTTACGCTGCATGCTGGGATTTTCTTTTCTAAATAATCTTGCTGAGACTCGTTAGAAAACTTGTTTTAATGAAGCATTTTTATAAGGGCTAAAAGTTTAAATGGAAGCTATAAAAGTCTTGGCTTTTTTACGAACTTGTGGAGTAGTTGTTGTTACTTTAGCATTATGACTATAATTTACCTTGAATATATAAGGGCTTTTTAAATAACAAAAACCTTCATTGCTTGTTTATAAATAAAAAGCCTTTTTTGCTTTTTTTTTCTTCTTTCGCATCAATAAAAGTTTATCTCTCTACTTTTTCTGTTCTTTTTACAAACTGTTTTATTACTTTACGAACTATAAATCCACAAAATTAAAATTCTTTTTTCGCTCTGAATATCATCAAATCAAATGTCGATAAGAGGAGTTTATTAAATCTTGTTGCGTTAAAAGGAGTTTATTAAAATCTTGTTGCGTTAAGAGGAGTTTATTGAATCTTGTTTTTGTTAAGAAGAGTTTATTGAATCTTCTTCAAGAAGAAGATCTACCAAATTTTCTTCACTGAAGAGTTCATCACTCAAATTAAAAGAGGTGAAGAAAATACATGCATACCTTCTGAAAATCTGTGAAAGTTCCAAACCCTAAAAAGTCTGAACCCTAAAAATTTTCTAGAAAAAAAAGAAGATGAAGAGAAAACTTAAGAATTTGTCCTTCTTTCAACGACGAAGGAGGGAGCTGTATATCATCTCAGATGTATGAAGAAGACATTCTATATATTCTTTGCTGTATAAATTGCCTTTACAAGTTCAGAAAAGTCTGACTAATTACTCAATTAAATGGTGAGTCAAGTTGTATCCTTAATTCATGCAGTGAATTGCGGGTAATGTAAGTGAAATGCTATTTCTTTGACAGGAAATGATACTTTTCATGGTATGGAGATTTTATCGGCGGCATTTGTTACTCAGCTGGTAAAAAAATTACAATATAATCGAGTGGATCAATATATATGTAGAGAGAATATTTAAATATCGTGTGCCGTCTTGATAAAAAACCAAACCTTGATGAAAAATAATGTTCGATAACCACGTCCTTTACCTCAAAGAACTCACGAAACTACTTTTTTTTTTTTTTTTGTGCAATTGATTAATCGCTGTTATAACTGTCAAAAAAACTTTTATATGATTTTTGTTTGATGTGACTGTAGCACATGTGAAGCTCAAGCTTTTTTTGATAATCACAGAAGTTTTAAAAGATTTTAGTTCGTTGGTAATATTTCCTTAATTTTTACATATTGCCAGTATACGTATCTGATTTTTTATTTCTTGGTATAAAAAAACAGAGGAATTTCAATCACTAAAAGGTGCAAAAAACAAATATTGCTCTTGTAAACCAAAAGTTTCTAACTTTTACAGTTATTAAATCTTGGTACAAAAATATACAAAGTTGCATGTATATCTTTCTGGTCAAAGGATGTTTTTAGAAAAAGCCTTTTTTTAGCAGCACGGTAATTTAATCTTATTGTATTTCGCAGGTGAATATTAAATAACCTCGGTTGAGGTCCATCCTCAACCGAGGATATCGTCCAGACTCAGAACAATCACCGGCAAATTGGTTTAAGTTTATCTTTACGGAGCAATCGTAAATGACTTAGTCAATTTGCGTCATCTTTGAAATATGGTTGAAGTGGAATGTAATGGATTATTGTGTATGAGTAATTATTAGGTTATTTTTTTCTAATTTCTAATTATTCTCTAAACGTATATTGGCTCTTTCCTTTTTCGTAAATGAGGTTACCACAGTAACCTTGTTTTCTAATTAATTCTTAACAATGAATTCTTAATAATTGCTCATAAAAATTGTTCTAAATAATGACATTCAATTAATTACTCTTAATAATGACTTCTTGATATTGATTCTGAATAAATCTTAATAATTGATTCTTAATTATTCTTAAAAATTGATTCTTAATAATTGATTCATAATATTTAAAAATCTTAATAACTGATTTATTCTTAACGAGCCATTATAAAAATCTTATCTTTATAAAGATGCAAAAGAGTATCTGGAAATGTGTTGTTCATGGTCAACAAACTTTTTATCATGTCAAAAAGGTTTAGACGAAAACATCCCTCAAAAGGAGGTCACTCCGCAAGGTCCGTAAATGTTACCATAAACCTTTTAGCCGCTAATTCAATTGTTGCTCTAAAAGTGTGTAATTTTGCACAACCGTTGGTAATTTTGCACAACCCACAGTGGGCCAGGTGGTAGACAAAACCTCAAAAAAAAATATTCGAAATACTTCCAACTACTCAGTATATTATGTATATAAGAGCATAATAAATGGTTTAAAACATTATTTGTAGTTTGGTAGTACATCATAAATGTACAATTATCAATTACAATTGAATATATTTAGAAATTCATTTATTAATTTTTTTAATAGATATATCACCTATAACTATGACAACGAATAACCTTTAAATTATTTAACATATGCGAAATTAATTGACACATTAATAAAATTTAATTTTATAGCTTTACGAAAAATGCCACAACAAATTCCAAGGTCTTGTATTAAACTCACAGTTTCATTTTGAAATATAAAGGTAAGATTCTTATTTATAATATTAAAATATTATATTAAAAGTGACGCATATAGTTTAGAACCTGCTGGAACCGCTTATTAATGTTAAAATAAGTTAATACAATATATGTATAGCCTGTTGGTGGTGTTTAATTCTGCTCTTAGCTGCCCCTTTAAGTTTGGTAAACATTTAAAAAAAGATATTTTCGTAAAATGCTATTCGCGACAAACCTATTTTTTTGGTTTTAGGTAATAATAGGTGCTGTGCTTATTATACTGGCCTAATTAAATGTAGCTGAAATGAAAATAATGACCATATTTATGTTATATTTTTTTATAGTGGTTGCACTAATAACGTTAAAATAATTTTTTTGTAGTTGATATGAAGATTAGTGATGTCCATAAACGTATACGGCATGACCAACTAAAGCCTGGTGATAAATCATTTTCTATGTCTGTAGAAGCTATTCTAGTCTCTATGAATTTGGGTTCTACTGGATGTGCTGCGTTTTTAAAAGTATATCAAAAGAAATGGAAGGATGCAAACCGGGGAAATAAAAAGTTTGAAAGTAAAAATAAAAATTGGTTGGCTCAGGACTTTAAATCTACATACAGTAATAATATATCTGAGTCTGATAATTCTAGTCAATCACATAATATTGGTGGAAGACCAAGTTGCTCCTTTGAAGACGCATCTGACAAAACCAAAAGAAGAAGACTCAATGATGTTATAAATAATTTTACTACTGATGAGTTGCTCCACTCAGCAAGGCTTAAATTAAGGAATGAGTTTAATTATGAGGCTGCCAAGCAAGTTGCTGAGATATCAGAACCTTCTAGTCAATTTAAAAAGTATACACCTAATGAAGGTCTGGCATTAATTATAGATGGTGGCATGTCAAAATCAACCTACCAACTTATCAGAAATGGAGCTGAAGAACGTGATTGCCATATATATCCTTCATACAACAACATAAGATTGTCTAAAGCTAACTGCTATCCAGAGAACATCTTTGTTGATGATTATTCAGCACAAATACCACTACAAGAATTACTAAAACATACAGTAAAAAGACTCTGCGAGGTGCAAGCTCCTGTGATCAGCACAATGCTGGATTGTTTGACCCGGTTGACTTTGCGTTGCAAGGCCGGGTTTGATGGGGCTAATGGGCAAAGCGTGTACAAGCAAGTGAGTAGTGAGGAAGCTGGAGATCGTAACTTAAAAAAAGAAGAATCTCTGTTCATTACTTGCTTAGCACCACTAGAACTCAGTGGGTTCTGCAATGATAAAGAAGTACTATTATGGCGTAATGACAAGCCATCATCTACTGCTTATTGTCGTCCAATAAGATTTTCTTTTCAAAAAGAAAGCAAAGCTGTTGTCCTAGAAGAAGCAAAATATTTAGAATCTGAAATAGAAAAATGTAGTATTTTTAATGTTACTTTTAGTGGAAAAGAACTGGTTGTCAAAAGTATTATAGAACTGACCATGATTGATGGCAAAATTCAAACTATTCTGTCTGATGTGACTAATTCAACTCAATGTTGCTCTGTGTGTGGTGTGTCTCCAAAAATCATGAATAACTTAGAAATGGTGCTGAAATTGGACAATGCTAGTAACTTAGAACTGAAATATGGTCTTTCTAGCCTGCATTCCTGGATTAGGTTTTTTGAAATGGTATTACATATTGGATACAAGCTGGAAACTCAAAAGTGGCAGTCTAGAGCTATTGAAGATAAGGAAAATGTTAAGCAAGTGAAGAAACGTATCCAGACAGAATTTATGAATCAAATGGGACTGGTTGTGGATTTCCCAAAAAGTGGAGGATCTGGTAAGTGAAATTACATAAATACTTGTATATGAATCATCAGGTTAACTATCACATATATGCAATTTGTAGGTACCAGTAATGATGGAAACACCGCCCGACGAGCCTTTGCAGACTATCAATTAACTGCCAAAATTTTGAAAGTAGATGAAACTCTTTTATTTTATTTTTACATCATTCTAGTCACTTTATCATCTGGATTTGAAATTGATAATGTCAAGTTTAAAGAGTTTTGTATTACTGCTCTTAAACTTTACATATCTAAGTATTCCTGGTATTACATGTCACAATCAGTACACAAAATTTTAGTTCATGGTCATGCCATCATTGCTAGACAGTACTTGCCAATTGGACTGATGTCAGAGGAGGCACAAGAGGCCCGCAACAAGGATTTTAAAAAGTTTAGGAAAGATTTCAGTAGAAAGACTTCTAGAATAGACACAAACCGCGACCTGGTTAACAGACTACTTGTATCTAGTGATCCTGTCATAACATCATTAAGAAAAGGTCATAACAAAAATAGTAAGAGTTTTAAAAAAATCCCCAGTGAAGTTTTGGCTTTGCTGAGGGAATCAGCTCCACCTTCTTCTAGTTCTTTGTAGCTAAACACAATTTCTTTTTTGATTTTTTGAAAAGAAGGTTGATTTAAAAAAAAAATTTTTACTAAGCCTATTAATTGTAATTTTGTTATTAAAAACTAAAATATTCTTGATAAAAATAAATATTATTTCATGTATAATGATTATTTATATATCGAAATGGGTTTGGGGAGCAATTGGGTAATAATTAGGTTTTGTCCACCATATCCTATATATCTGGCCCACTGTGCAACCGTTGGTAATTTTTCACAACCGATGGTAATTTTGTACAACGATTTTCAAAGACGCTTTACTCTCTTGCAACTAAAAATTTGAAAAACAAACGCAAATCATTTTTGGTTTGCGTTTGTGGTTCAAATTTTGAACCCGACGGTTTGTTCTAGTATCAATACGAACTCATTTGAAATAGTTTTATAAACGTGATTTCTGGCAACACGAGTCGTTTTGTGTCTAAACATAGAAATAGAAAACAAAAATTATTTCTTGCAACAATTCTCTGTGCAGCAGATCAGAACTGAACTCAAAAGTGAATAAACTGCTTAAAGTGTTTTTTTTCAATCGGTTTGAAGTATGCTAAGTGTTTGATCCGATAAAAAAAATCAATTAAAGTTTAGGAATTTTTTAGATAAAATACTTTTTTGGTAGAAAATTAGGGTGAACTTTGCACTATGTATAAAGTCACCACAAATGTTGCTGATCATCCAAAACCGATACTTTCTAAAACTTCATGCTGATACTTTATATAAGCAAAGTTACATCATACTTTTTTTTATAGCTTTAATTAATTTCTTGGTTAACTCCGGGTCAAATTAATGTTAATAGTGATGTTTTTTCCAGATGTCAAGTCATTTCAAAAAGGAGGTTTAGACGAGAAAATATGTCCTCGACCTATCCTAATGTGAAGATGTAAAATCATGAATAAAACGACTATGAACCTTAAAAGCTTGATTTATTATTCTCATTATAAAACAATAACTTTTACTTTCAAATTGGTTTTCTTTAACTTTTTTTAAAAAAGTTTTTTTAATATGAAGTTTTTTTTATTTCTTTAAAAATCCGTATTTTGTGACTTACGCCCTATTAAAAAAAACTTATTCAATTATCGGTTTCGCCAAAATTACTGGATAATAACGATACTACTACTCGCGTTTAGACCTACCTCTAGTCCAATTTGCATTGTAAAAATAAAAATCTTTTAGCAAAATATAGTAACAATAAATCTTGAGCTTTTGTAACTGATGAGAGGTAATATATTTTCATAAGGAATGCATTTTTTCTTTTTTTCTTATACCATTTTTATTATTTATTTACTTTATTACTTTCAAACATTAATTCTCCTGTATGCTGGAGCTAACCTTTATTCTTCAAAAAGTAGTCTGTAAGCTCTCTTAAATCTATCTTTTTGATATTAAAGAAAAAACAACACGTTAACAACATTTAAAACTTTCGTTTAACAACACTCAACATAATTTTATGAAAATCTTAGAAGTTAAGCTATTGCCATAGCCAACCTATTAATGTAAATATACCAATTTAAAAAATTCTTGGCCGTCTTTTGATTAACTTTACGGTAAATTTTAAGGACATTGCGGAGTGGCCTCCTTTTGAGGGATGTTTTTGTCTCAACTATATCAAAAGCGTGAGTTAAATTGATTCAAGTGTAAAAGTAAAGGTAAAATCATTAGTTATTTTACGACGCTAAACTTGGGAGAGACTTATGATGAACACTCTGTGATGCTTATTCTTGCCTTGATTACTTTGATTTAGAAGCAGTCTCAACAACTTTTTACTAACTTACTATACTTTTAAAAATTTTCTAAAATACAAGAAAATGTTTTATTGTTTTCAAAACTGATAATCATTCAATATTTTATTTCAGTACTTTTGATTTATTACTTACAGTGAGGGTTTTCTTCACTTATATTTGTCTTGCCCTTAGAGTCTGGGTGGTAGGGTGTGTATGCATGTGTGTGTATACTTATTTTTTGAGTTTGGCAAGTGCGTGTATCAGCATGGGCGTGTAAGAGATGGACGTGCAACTCATTTTTTAACATCAGAGAGGCCGCAGAAATTAGCGAGCCATGCGAGTTTCCGACAAACTCTAAACTTTTATCCGTCGTATATTGGAATCCATTGGACTTAAAGTAAGAGCTATAGTGTCTGATAGAGCAACCCCAAATAGAAAATTATATTATATTCATAAACTGGAAGTCTGCAACAATATAGTAGATGGAGTAGTTTCCTGGACATGAAACCGTTGTGCTCTAGCTGGCAACAAAACTAGTTGATATTTTGTATTATTTATTATATCTCTAATTATACATGTACTAAAGTAGTTAAGTAAATGATCTCAATTTCTATATCATCATCAGCGTTATTTCTTAAAATATTAAGAATGTCTAGCTATATAAAATTGAGCTTCAAACTTGGTTCTTTTACTGTTATCTTTAATAACTAAAAGGAAGTTGATGTAACTAGTTAGACGAGACCAAAAATTTTCGACGAATCTGAAAGACTTTAATATAATTTAATTTTTATTGTTTAAAACAAAAGATTTGTAACAATGCGCAACGAGTATGGCTCGCAAAAAAAAAAAAAAAAAAAACGTTGCGCTTCCATCTCTTATACGTGTTCGGTATCAGTAACTATGTCTCGCGTATGGTTCGTGTTATGGTTCATGCAATGGTTTGTGCCAGTGGCGTAGCAAGGTCGTTCGGGGCCCAGGTTTAGGTTTTTGTTAGTGGCCTCACAGCCCTAGAGCAATTTAATAACACACTTATGAAATTTCTTTTATATTTCACACAAATGAACCGCAGTAAAAAAAAACTACTGTAAATGACATAACCAGAATTATGCAGGAATTAGTTTATAGTTATTATAACTTTATTAAAATAGTTTTAAATAATTTTTAAAAGTCGAAACTCTCGCTTTCTAGCTTTTTCGTTTGCAAAATTTCTAACTATTGTATTTCTATCAAGCTCTTTAAAAGGGTTCTTTTTCAATGCTCAAAATAGCCAAGTCACTTAAATGTTCTTGCGTTATATTTGCATCATATATATACTTGCAGATCGCAAATATGTTTTTATTAATTTAAGCTTTAGTATAAAAAAAATACTAACTTCGTTACTAAATCTGGAAAGCTGGACATCAAATTGAGCTCCATTATGAGTTTCAATGAGCGTCTATGAGGTTCTTTACACAGTTGCTTGTTTCTGCTTTTGTGGTGTATTTTTTGGAACACGCACGGAATGCCAAAACTTGGCTTAGAAGGTCATCAGAAACGTACAAAGGTCTTTGTACTTTTCAACTAACACTGCTACAAATTTATAGAACTTTTTATCAAAAGAATATGCAATTTTAATACCGCACGCAAAGATGGAAAAATTTTCTCCCAAAGGATAAGAAGCATGATGAAATTCATTTTCGTCATATCTTCTAGAATTTCCCAGCCTCATTATGAATTGCTGGTTAATCGCTTGTCAACTTCAAATCTGCGTAATAAAGTAATGAGCGTCTTAATCAAATAAGAATATCTATTCATAGTTGCAGTAGAAGATGTCTACTTTCCCATCTTGTTACGCATAGACTTTTTAACGAAACTTGCTTATCCTGGTCTGAGTTAAAGACTCGCGAAAGAGCCTAACGTGGTCCTCTTCCTCCGAAGTAAACATATACTTGTTGAACAATGCTGAAGAAAGTTTTTATTTCCGCACACGATGTAGCAGCATTACCTAGCACTAGGTTTAGTCGCTGGCACACACAGTGAATATAGGCTGTGTTTGGTACAACTCGCTGAACTCTTTGTAAAAACCATTCATCACGGATGCTTCATCATAACCCTGTCCTCTGCACTTGTTAAAATCAATATTGGACTCAGTCAAAAGACCAGTGATTAAGTTAACAGATCCTTCTGCAGACTGATCCTAAAGCGTAAAGAAACTAAGGAACGTTTCTCTTACTTCTGCGGTTTTAGTGCCATTGTCGAAGTGCACATACCGAATGCAGTTATTATATTGATCGGTCTTCGAAACATCGATTGTTGAATCGCCTATAACTAAAAAAAGGTGCCGCACAAATTTCTAATAGTAGATGCTCTCAAAGCTTAGAAGCTAGAAGTGATATCAGTTCATTTTGTATTTGATGGCTTTAATAGCATACACAACCTCCTGGTTACCAGTTCCTTTAAAGCAGGATCATATCGGGAAACAAGTTGAACAAACAAAAGAAAATTTCCAGACAAAATTTGCTTTTTCTCGGTGGGCTCTAAAATCAAGGTTACACGAGGCTATAGTAAACGTAATATCAACGAACCGCTGTAGAACACTGAACCAGTAATTGCTTTGTTCAAAGAGTTTGCTTTTCAAGCTCTATATCGATACGCACAACTTTTTTTGGAATAACTGCCTTAAGATGAACTGTTGAATTTTTGTGGCGATTGATCTTTTGACTAAGATGTCCCTAGTCAGAGACCCCCCTCGATCCACTCAAACTATTGGTATTTTAGTCTATCAGACAACAGCCAGCATGAATGACAGCAACAATAGGAGAGTAATAAAGCCAATGAGAATCAATTTGTATTCTAGCATTATTGGAACGGGAAGTTGTATCTAAAGATTGAAATTTGAGAACCAAAATCATCGGTTGGCCTTTTTGACTCTTTTGAGTCAATACAGGTGTCGAGGAAGTATAAGGGTCTAAAGTTGATGCTAAAGTGCTAAAGTGTGTTTTCAATTTAGGTACATTAGCAAGGGCTCGCTTTTTCTTTTCATACTTTTGAATACTTTTTTGGCTGTCACTTTAACTCTTGGACATTTTTTTGATAGCAAAAGCAATTATACATTTAGGTTTAATGAATTAGCTTGACATTGTCAAGCTACATGTATCGTTTTTTGAAATCTTTTTTTTTTCAAATATAGTAATTGTAATAGTCAAGTTGACAAATTTGTGTGAACAAAAACAAATATTACATATTTTTATTCACATAAATTTGTTAAATAATAATCTAGCAAAGAAATATACATTATTAAAATTAGACTTTAAAAAACTAACCTTGTTTTTTTTCTGTTGATAATTTAAAAACGAAGCATAGCACGTTTAATGATCAATATGGGTCATTTTTGATCAATATGGGTCATTGATTTCATTTTCCTAAATACAAAGATTAAAATCAATCGCTCCCGCGGGATGCTTAGCAGTTCACCGAAATGTATATTTAATTCGTTTTGGTGATTTTTTAAAACGGATTTTTAAATTATGCAATATACAGTAAACAAGCGACATTAGCATAGTTCCTATGTGGTTAGAAATAAAAAACAAATATAAAAGAGAATTTAGCGAAGAAAAATTTATTTTGACAACAAAACTTTTATTTTATTGTCATAGCACATAGGCGCCAATGACATTAGATTAGAATAGATTAACATCCGTTTTGCAATTAAATAGACTTCAGGGACGTTGAGTGTATACTAAAAAAAACATAATTTTAATGACCGTTGGGGGCCGGGTTCCTTAAACCTCTAAACTCCCTGTTGCTACGCCACTGGTTCGTATGATGATAGGCATGTTGACTTCTGATACTATTACTTCAAGCTTTATAAATTCTTACGCAAATAACAACAATTTGCTAACTCATGGCTCGAAATATATTTATGGTATTAATACTTACTGCTGGTCTTTTACAATGCTTATCAAATGTTTAAACTTAAGTGTATTACCTAATATTTAAGAAATAATAGTAATACTCAATCAAATTCTATTCAAAAACCCTCCTCTTAAAGTCGGAAATGCCGGAAATGTCTACTTATGTTTGAACCAATGATTTGAACCAATCACATAGAATAAAGTCTTTTAACAACATTTAAATCAAATTAAAACTAAACTCTCTTTTTCCCTCACACCTAAAACATCGTCTTCCACGTTTATCTTAAAATTCGCATTCAGACTCCCCCTCCTCTTTCTGCAAGATTCTCTCTACTCTTTTTTTTTTTTATGTGTCCGCAGATGGTCCAGCATAGACAATTATTCTTATTACACATGTACTTTTAGTGTTTCGAATTCGATCTCTGATTAATGGTTCTCTTAAATTGTTTTTCACGTTTTTCTCTTGATTTATTTAAACGTGTCTCGTCTCTTGAAGTAAAATGATTTTTACTAAAACAAGTAAAAACAGCTACAATATTGTCGCGATGCTTATAGCTGAACTATTATCATTTTATTGATGTAAACATAATGGTATTTCTAGTTGTTGTAACAAAACCAAACTTAAACTTTATTTGTGTGACTGTTTTATCTTTTATGCAGTTGCACAGATGCGTCCATCTTGTGTTTTAGTTGTCTCGCACTTTTTCATAATTTGATGAAAAAGTCACTCGATTAAAGCATATCACATGTTTTAATCGAGTGAAAATTGTCGACTAGTGTTTACAATTTCTTTCTTTTCCCTTCCTCACATTATGCTGATTGTAAGTGAGCCCTTATTGTTTTTCATTGATGTTTATCAATAGTTTTACAAAGAGATAATAGAATGATTGCTTAGCTTAACGTCATCAGAATAAATTTTTTTTTCAAACTAGCTCAAACAAGTCATGTTTGTCGAATGAATCTCCGCGTACGTCATCTCAACTCCTTCAAATAAAAAAATTTTTTTTTTTTTAATTTATTTTTATTTTTAAAATTTATTTTTATTTTGAAGAAAATTTTAACAAGGAAATTTATAGAAGCTTTTTGTGAATCTGCAATTTAACGAAACATTTCATCAAATATTCAGCTCTATAATTTTTTTCTTCTTATTTCGCTTAGCTGGATGTTGGTTTTTAAGTCTGATGGGTGTTAGCAATTGCGCTCGTCATCTTTACTCCATAAAAAAATTAATTTTTTCGAGATTTTTTTCCGGCGAAAAAAACATTTAGTAAGCTTGAGCGCTCCCGAATCTTCGGTTCGATTCCGTTAGGTAAAATCAATACGTCGTTTGATTTGATTCTATTCTTGTATTTCATTTCAAAAATGTCAACAAATCGAAAAAATCTATAGACACATTAAGATGAAGAGAGAGATTGTTTCGTCCAAAACTTTAGATTTTAAAATTTATTGAAAAAGGTTTGTTAATTTAAATTTTTTAAAATTTTAACTTTAGTACAAGAATATGGTAATATGGGATTGCTGCTTGATAAGCAATCATACAGGAGTAAAATCAAAAAAATATCTACAGCTGAGATCAAAGTAGAAATTGAAATAAACAAAGCAACTAACATCAAAATAATATTGCAATTATGATTCGTAACTTTCGTAATTTTATTGCACTAAAGTGAAAAGTATTTAAGAATAATTTTAAGCAAGTGTAATAGGAAATAAAGAATATATTTTGAAATTATTGAGTATTTAGCGATATTTTAAGTTTATTATTTATTACTTCATTATTTATTATTATCTAAGGTTACAAACAATGCTTAAATTTTCAAAAAGGTAATTCGTATTTAAAAATACACTTTTCACATGTATAAGTGACGGAAGGAAGCTTGAAACCTCGTTTTATAGTGAATAATGGAAAGTAAAAAACGGAATTTAAACCAGATGTAACCCTTTTGTCGAGCAAAATGATAAGTATGTATACAAAGTAAAACAACACAAACTTTTGTGCTCAAGTTTTAACTTATCAAGCAAGACACTTTGATTAATGAATTCAAAAAGCGTAGAAGTCTATACAATACATATCAGCTGTTCTAATTTTAAGAACCAATCATAAATTAGAAAAATTACTTTAAAAAAAAAATTTCAACGTTTGTAGAATGTTTTGACTTTGCTGCCGCAGCTGCTCTTACTATTACGGTATTGCAAGCAATATTGTGTTGTTGTGTTTAATATGCATGATAGGTATATCAATAAATTACTTTTTAATTTGTTTATATTTTCAATTAACTTAATTAAAATTAAAGTTTAAACAAATCAATAAGTATTATGAAACAACTTAAAAAAACAATTACTTGTCACGCCCATAAGTTCGACCACGCCCATAAGGTTCATACTTGTAAGCTAGCAAAAAGCTTTTAAAATTGTTTTTAAATAAAAGTTTCAAGGCTAGCTGACACTTGCAACAAAATGTAGGGCTCAACAGCAACAACAACAACAAAAAAGAACTCAGAGGTAAATCGAGATATTTAGGTACCTACAGCAGACAAGACCTGTTTTTTAAATAGTTTCAATAAACCGAAGTTTATCAAATAATTGTGTATCAGGAGAAAGAAAAGTGTAAAATGCTTCATGTTATCATAAATTGCAATCCCAGAGACGAGCAAATAATTAGAGTGAAAAAACAAACATTTATTAAATTAGATAGCATATCATCAATAATGTATAATGCACATTATTTGATTTATTTTATTCTATTTTTGGACAGATTATTATGCGAACTTTTAAGATATCGGTCTCAGAAAATCTTATCGTCCTTTGTGAATAAAACATGCATCGGATCACTGCTTCTAGCTTATAGATAATTTATAAGCGTTTAGGGTTAGTTAAATGATCTGAGACAAAAAGTTGAAAAACTGTTGACTTCAATTTTTCATTTCTTGATCTAAGGACTCAAGGTTGGTTACTATTTCTCCAGAGTGAAGTTTCAAGAAGCCATTTTGGTATTAAAGTTAGTACTAAAAATCCCCACGAAAATTTTTTCCTTTTTCAAATTTTTAAAAACTTTAAAAATTTTAAAAATTTAAGTTGAAATAAAGGAGGACCTTAGAACACTAAGGGAAATTAAACTATTAACAAACAAAAGTTGTGAGACAAACTTGAATGTCACGTGCTAATCCCACTTTTCTAATTTTCATTATACGCAAATAACATTAATGTGAACCTCGTAATAATAACAACAAACAAACAAAAAAAACAGACGTTTTTTTCAGTGAGGCCAAAAAGAATTGAGTCGGAGCGGGAACATTTTCTATTTTAAAAATCTCTTTGCAATCCAATAGAAATGAGTGGCTTCGTTGCTGAATGAAAAAAGAGGTTGAATATCATTATGACTCAAAAACATTTTACTTGCTTATACAATTAAAACTATATAAAAATAAAAAGAAATAAACATATATTTATCCTTGAGATGTTTCAAACCATGGAACAGTGCTTAATTCTTCCTGAACAGATGTCTTTAATATAAACATTTCAAAAAATTTACTCTCTAAAAATCAATAACAATATGCAAAAAAAAAAAAAAAAATGTAAAAGTTGACAGTAAGACATATCTGAAATGTTTCTCTATTTAATACAGAAAAAGATATTTTAGGTATCTTGAGTTCATTTTGTTTGATGATGTAGATCAACGGTGAGTCACAACCAAGTTTTCTAAAGTTATAAATAATTTTACTGATCTTTTTCCGTTCATTCTTTAAATTCTCTTCCATTCATTCTTTAAATTTTTTTAATCAACATTTTAAGTTGATTTAGTTAGGAGTAGTTTCTCTTAAGAAGTTCTTTGTCTATTTTTACTTTTTAGCTGTTAGTGTTATTGTTTTGAAAGTGATTAAGTAGAAATAAAAATGACCAACAATTTTTAAAGTTGTTACATTTGTTATAGTTGTTAGATAATAACTATCAAAATGTTTAAAGATATTATAATTATTATGATTACATATTATAATGGTATAACATTTCTATGAAAAAAAAAATTGTTTAAAGTTTTCAACATTTATACTACATAAGTAATTTTATAATTTCTTGCTAATCCTAAGGAAACCTCGATAACCCAAAGGAAATTTTACTCATCCAAGAAAAATCCCGGTAATCAAAAAGAAAACTCGATAATCCAAGAGAAAGTTTTTAAAAGATGCTTTTACCACTGGGTAACAGTTGATCTTTAAAAACAAAAAACTTTATAAAACTTTTCATTTTTAAAAATTAACAGCTACCAAAAAACTTCAGTTGTAAATAACCAATAGAAATAGGATATTCTTGAAAAAAAAAGTACTGCAAGTAAAATACTAGAAATTACGTCTGCTATTAACAGGCTGCCAAATTGTTACTTTTTTTCGTTTTTCTATTGGTCTTTTTTTGTTATGTCATTTTTTTTATTCTTTTTTTTTTTTTTTTTTTCAATCTTTTATAACTTTTAAATTTGGAAAAATTAAAAACAAAAAATGACAAAACAAATAAGACCAATAAAAAAGTGAAATAAATGACAACTTGACAGCCAGTACTTATTAAAACTATAATGGATATTAATTGGATTTATTTTTTCTCTTAACGGGAATATTTACTTATTGAATAGCTACTAATCGATCACATATTTTTTATTGAGCATTGTCTTCTTAGTGAGTTATAAAAATGTTTAAAGAAAATATTAATTACCTGGAGTTAACGGAGTAAAGCATAGAATTATTTTAGAACATGTTTTTTTGCATACAATTAACATACTAACATAAAAATGAGAAAATAAAATAGAAACTGATTGAAAATAGAAGCTGATTACTTTTGACGAAAAAAAAAATTAAAAAGCTTTTTTTGAAAAAAAAAAAAAAAAAAAAAAAAAGGTAAAGATCGGTTGCACGTAAACATTTTTTCAAGTAATTGCATTAAAAAAAAAATCTTAAACAGTATTTGCATATTGCAAGAAATAAGTTCGATAATCTTGTTTATTACCGATTGTCTTGTTTATCACCGATTATTTAAACAATCACTTAAGAAAAGTTGAGAAAATATAATTACAAAGCAAGCTTGTTAAACTTATGTTGTGAAATTTAATGTAAGACTTTTACACTTTAAGTGATTTAAATTTTTAAATTTTTAAACTTTTTTTCTTTTTCAATAACTCATTTAAAATACTTTTCATCATGTTACCAAATAACTATAATTACATTGAATTACAAATTGTATAAACCTCTTTGCGACTTAGACTTTCAGTTTTCGCCTACTAATTTGGTATTGTAATCTTGAAATAAAAAAAACACACACAAAAGTTTTACTTGAAAAAAAGAAATATTTTATGTAGAAAAAAAAAACCAATGCCCCTTTAAGCCTCCAGAGCTTTCCTCAGCTGCTCTGTTTTACATAAAATCTATAAATAAATTTTCACTTTTTTTACTTCCGCATACAAATTGTTGATGTCTGATCAGTCTTTAAATAAACACAATGAAAAAGTATTTTTAACGTGCAAACTATCTCGGTTGTAATGAAGAAAATCTCCAAACATCTTTTGCCTTGTGATAAATTTTGTTTCTTATTTAAAATTATTCATTTGGAGTGAACTTAAAACAATGCGTCGGATGCAGTTCAAGTGAAAGATATTGAATACAAATGTCACTGATCGGTTTGCACTATATAGCTAACAATTGCTCGAAAAGAACCGAGTCGATCATATATATATATATATATATATATATATATATATATATATATATATATATATATATATATATATATATATATATATATATATATATATATATATATATATATATATATATATATATATATATATATATATATATATATAATTTAAGATTAATCATATATTATTACATTAAATTGTTGTTTAGTAGATTTATTTAGCTTATTAATATTTTATTCTTACCACGATATAATAAAATAATGGTGCCAAATTCTTGAGGTTTTTTATTATTTTTTTAAAATGTTTATTAACCTTACTACGTGGAAAATGTGGTAACATTTACTATAATACCATATTTGTGTTCACGTTCAAGAAAGTAAAAGTAAATTTATTTAGGCAAAAAGATTCCATGGTATGAAACAAGAAAGGAAGCTTTGTAATAGCCAATTAAAAAAAAAAAAAAAAAAGAAAAGTTAATATTTAATAATAAATGCAATTTTATGAAATTATAAATATTTTATTCTTCTATTATATCAAAACAGCTTCTGCCGTCTCCAAACATGGCATGATGATCAAATACATTACCAAATATAGACAAACTAAAAACAGAAAACACACGCGTTCCAAATATAAACAGCATAATTGCATATAAGCCAAACGTAAACAAATGCAAAAAAACTTTTATAAAGGAAACAAAATTCTTGCAAAATAGCGGTCTTTATAGCATATATTCGCAGTTCTTGCAAAAACGAATTTGGCTTTTTCATTAGAAAAAAACATCGAAGTACAAACATGAACATCACATGTAAACAGAGTTCTGAAGTAGGATTAACTTTGCATCTTTTTCATGAAACAAAAGAAAATTTGTGCTTCAAACTTTTAACAAAACAATTCCGATTAAACTGACAGTGGCTTTAAAAAAAAAAAAAAAAAAAAACATCAATTACGACGCAGTAAGAATGCCTAAATTTATTTCCAGATTTTTTATGCTTCTCTCACTTTAAATTTATTTCCAGAGTTTTTATGCTTCTCTCACTTTTTATGCTTCTCTCACTTTCACTTTCAGCTTTATTTTAAAAATTCTTTTTGGTGCTTTTTGGCGAAAAAAAAAAAATTCCAAAATAATTATAACTTTTTTTTTTTTTTAATTTTAAGTATAGCTAATGGAGTTATTTAAATGGGATTGATTTATTAAGAATAGATTATATAATTTGGGCTGTCAAGTAAAAAAAAATAATCTATAATACAAATTAATAACTGTACACTTTTGTTTACAAATATTTATGTCAATGAGATATTTCTATTACGAAGACAAATCTAATGTAACGGATCATCTGGGCAAATAACGGTTTGACGAAAACATTGTGGAAAGAAAAAATTTATTGTTTTTATTGAAGGGAATTAGTACAGAGGTTTAAGCTCCAAATTTGTTGGAAGCATGAAATAAAATAATCGAGCAAGTCAATCAAACCTCTACTTTAGAGACAGAATAACGCAAGTTAACTATATGATAATTTTTTTCCGCATTAGATCTTCAAATAGGATATTTTTAAAACCATCTCAAACACTGAGAAAAATTGGGTTAAAGTTTCACAGGTCCCTTAGGGGACACCTTGCAGATTGTTTTTCAACAATAAAATTGCAGGGTGAAACAAACTTTTGTTTTTGACTCAAAAAGTTGCGTTAAAAATGAAATATGTAAGTTATTATTTACAATTTTATCTCCATGTTTTTTGTTTTTTTTTTACAATTTTAACTCCGTGTTTTTTGTTTTTTTTTTCTACAATTGTCTATGAATTGTTTATTTAACTTATGTGTGTGTGTGGGTGTATATATATATATATATATATATATATATATATATATATATATATATATATATATATATATATATATATATATATATATTGTTTTGCTTGCACAAACTTTAAGATTTCACTTTTCTCAATTATTACGTTTAAAGATGGTATGTTATTTTCTTGTTCGCTTCTCTATTTTCATTTGAATTTACACATTTAAAATAATGTTTCAATAAAAATATTTTAAGGAATTTTTGACCTAAAATTTTAAATAGTTTTATGATTGAGGTGTTAAAAATACTTTTTATTATTATTTTTTTTTAAAAAAAAAAAAAAGATTACAATTCTTGAATAAACGAATAGTCAGTTGATTAAAAAAAAATGTTTTGGCAGATAAGATTTGGTTAGCGGTCTAGATATAAGTAAAAAAATATATATATATCTTTTTACTAACTGTAAGTCAACCCAAGAATAGGGTTGGAAAATCATCAAGTTTGAAATGTACATGAAAATATATATGGAAATGTACTATTGAAAACTTAAAATTCTTTCAGTAAATCTTTAAGTTTCTTTGCGGATTTTGCAGCAAAGAAACAAATAACAAAAGAATTTTTTTGTAGTTGTAAAATCCCTGTAAAAAAAAAAGAAAAATAAATATGTTTATAAATTTATTATTATGTTTATTAATATGTTATAAACATTTAAGAATAAAAAGGGAGAAAAAAATATAGAATTTTGAACTAATATTTGAATTTTTAAAGATAAATATCATGCTTGCGATCTGTTTTGGCATTGTCATAAAAATTTTACTGTTAAAATCAATTTCATTTAATTGTTTTATATTAAAAAGGAAACATTATAATTATCTTTACAACGTGTACATAAAATTAAAACTTCTTTTTTCGGGGTTTTCATGAAGAAACCTTTTCCTAGGCTAATAGAAATGCTTATTTATTAATCTTATTGCATCGCGCCTCAGAATCTTTTTATTACAAGAAGACATCTCAGAACCTTTTTAGTTGACCGGTTTTTTAATATTGATACTATTAACAGCTACTGTTGACTCGATTAATAAATCTTCAGCATTTAAGTAACTCTCTAAAACAAACCACGTGATAATCTTTTTGTCAATAAAGAACCATTCAAAAACGAGATAATAACCTCAAACATTAGATGTTT
>NW_028324301.1:21770000-21782500 GCF_058129835.1 Hydra viridissima | reverse complement strand
TAACTACGAAAAAATCAACGAAGAGTTCAATAAGGTTGACTGGTCATCTATTTTTAAAGACTTAAACGTAGAACAATGTTACCAACTTTGGCTCAACAAATACAATGAATGTTGTCATCAATTCATCCCTCGTGTGCCGAACAAACCATCCCCCAAAAAACAACCATGGATGACAAAAGAACTATTATCTCTTATTCGACTTAAAAAATCGCTCTGGGCTCGTAACGTCAGTTCAAAATGGAAAATTACATCCCTGGTTGTGAAATATAGAGAAACTAGAAAGCTCGTTAAAAAACTAAGTCGTTCTTCTCTGAAATCCTTCGAAAATGCCCTTGCCAATGATAAGCGTAACCCTAAAAGACTGTTTTCATACATAAATAGTAAACGCTCTGTAATAAATCAGATCTCATCTATGCGAATCACCAGTTCCAGTGAGATCATTAGTTCTGACAAAATTAAAATAGCCAATTCACTTAACAATCAATTTCAATCAGTTTTCAGCAAAGAGCCATCTAATGACAATCTTCCCCGTTTTGATCGTAGAACTAACGCAATCCTCAATAATATATCTTTCGATACTCTGGCCACAATTATGGAACTCTCAGCACTAGATATATCTAAATCACTTGGTGTAGACAATGTCAGTCCTCACGTTTTACGCTATTGTTCTACCTCAATGTCTTCTCCACTTACTCTCATCTTCCAAAAGTCATTAGACAATGGTGAAATTCCAAGCTCATGGTCCAAAGCAAATGTAACACCTTTATTTAAGAAGGGCTCTAGAATCGACCCATCAAACTACAGACCAATATCCCTCACCTCAATTCCTTGTAAAATAATGGAGAAACTAGTTAAGAAGGCAATTATGCAGCACCTAATATCAAACAAACTTTTATCAAATAGTCAACATGGATTTTTAGAAGCGTTACAAATCTCCTTGAAACAATGGACTTCTTGACTGGAAATGTAGCCAGAAAGCTACCAGTTGACGTCATATTTCTGGATTTTGCTAAAGCTTTTGACAAAGTCCCACATCAACGAATGCTTTACAAATTAAAAATGTACGGAATTGAAGGCAATCTTCTCAATTGGATAAAAGCTTTCCTACTCAACAGGTTTCAAAGAGTCATCCTTGGTGACACTCAATCGAATTGGTTACCTGTGACAAGTGGAGTTCCACAAGGATCAGTCTTGGGTCCAATTTTATTTGTCATTTTCATCAATGATCTGCCGGATGTAATAAGCAAAGAAAACAGTTGTAAGATCTACACTGATGACACTAAAATCCTAAGCATTGTCAACTCACTTGCTGCTCAACTTCAACTCCAATCAGATATTGACCAAATTGTTCATTGGACTAAATCTTGGCTCATGGAGTTAAACGCAAAGAAATGCAAGGTTATGCACTTTGGTCAAAAAAAATTAATTCCTTTCAAGTACTCAATGGAGGAATTAGGCCCTTGTTCAATAACGACTCGAACTACATTGGAAGCAACCACCTCTGAGCGTGATTTGGGAATTCAAATTACCAATGATCTTAAAGTAGAAACCCAATCCATCATTGCCTCATGCAAAGCAAATCAAATGCTAGGCATCCTAAAACACACTTTCCAATCTCGTGATGCTTCTTTATGGAAACAACTCTATTGCACCTACATTCGTCCTTTACTTGAGTTTGCGATTCCGGCCTGGAACCCCCATTTGGTGAAAGATGAACAAACTATTGAGTTAATACAGCGTAGAACAACAAAAGTACCAGACAAACTAAAAAAGTTAGACTACAAGTCCAGATGTTTACATCTTGGCCTATCTTCTCTAGTTGAACGTCGTAAAAGAGGTGACCTCATTCAAAAATATAAACTTACTAATAACATCGACATAGTCAACTGGCACTTTCCCCTCATCACAATTCCACCAAGAGCAAATCACAGAGAAATTCATCACCGTGAGAAGTACAGAAACAATTTAGCTCGATTCCACTTTTTTAACAACCGCATTGCCAAGGCATGGAACATGTTACCAGATAAAGTAATTAGTTCTCCAACTGTCAACAGTTTTAAAGCGAACCTCGATAAGCTTTAATGTTACTACAGCTCGCAGCTTTCCTTAGAAAAAGTTGCAATATGAGCTTCACAAAAACTAACTGTAATCTGACAATCTATAATTTGTATTTTGTCAATTATTATTATTTTTTGTTGTAACAAATATATATTACTATTACTATTACTATTACTATTACTATTACTTACTAATAATAATAATAATAATAATAATAATAATAATAATAATAATAATAATAGTAATAATAATAATAATAATAATAATAATAATAATAATAATAATAATAATAATAATAATAATAATAATAATAATAATAATAATAATAATAATAATAATAATAATAATAATAATAATAATAATAATAATAATAATAATAATAATAATAATAATAATAATACTAATAGTAATAATAACAATAGTAATAATAACAATAATAGTAATAATAATAATAATAATAATAATAATAATAATAATAATAATAATAATAATACTAATAGTAATAATAACAATAGTAATAATAACAATAATAGTAATAATAATAATAATAATAATAATAATAATAATAATAATAATAATAATAATAATAGTAATAATAATAATAATAATAATAATAATAATAATAATAATAATAATAATAATAATAATAATAATAATAATAATAATAATAATAATAATAATAATAATAATAATAGATATGATTTCACCCAAAAAATTTTATTTCTTACTTTTCATTGCTTAACTTCGCAATATATCGAGGCATGAAACTAAATATGTGTGCATATACAGACATACTAAAAGAAGTTAGATCTATATGACAAAAAAGAGAAATTTAACAATAATAAAAAATAATTTACTTGATGTAATTGCCTAGCTCCTTGGATGTCATGCGTTTTGTTTTCTTTAGTCTTAGTACAGGTGGAGTCATGTTTTTTTTTTTGGCTGCTTCTTCCATTAAAGGTACCGAAACACCTATTGGTGGATTATGGAGAAAACGAGCATATGTAATTTCGTGCTTATAAGTTAGAGACTTGCATTCAACTGGACATCTTTCCCGCATATCATACTCATTAAATGATTCTTAACAAACAAACATAAGCCTATTATGCTTCAATAGCTTTAAATACGGCAACGAATAAAATATACAAATAAACTGTTGAAAACCTTTTGCAGGAAATATGCAAGCAAATGTCTCTCTTAATGAGCAATATCGCATTCCATTATCTAAAGGAGAACAATGAATGATAATATAAACAATAAATGATAGAAAACATATTATACCAAGTTTTACTAACAACAACTTTTTTTCATAAATTAACAAAATATAACCACCTAGCATAAAGAGAGTCCGGCACCTGCATGTTTTCCCTAAATATTCAGTCATTAATTCAAGAAGGCATGTCTTCTGGCTGTAAACTGAATGGTACTTTAGTTTCACGTTGCCGCACTTTGTTGAGTAGGGCGGTTGCAAGCTCTTTGTCTGTAAAGAATATCAGTATCTTAAGTATTTGTGAAACCCACTTTTTTCTTTTTATTTAACTAAGAAATTGCTTTGCGTACCAAGCAGCCACAACACATACGAGACCCAAACGGGAACTATCTGGATGTCAAACGGGAACCGTACGGTATTTGGCCACGGGATCTACACGGGAACCATATGGTTAAAATAAAAAAAACAAAAAATCTTTCGGCTGCTTTTTTCTTTTCCCCGTATTGATCCCAGATTTCTCCCGGATGTGTTTTAGATCTAATTTATAGATTTTTTTTTTAATTTTGGTTATTTATAATTTACATTTTTACATTACGTGTAGATCCCGCGGCCAAATCCCGTATGGTTCCCGTTTGACATCCCAGATAGTTCCCGTTTGGGTCTCGTATGGTTGTGCTTGCTGGGTAACAGATTGCAAGCTTATTCTTAGCTATATTCCTTTGAAAAATTTGGTAAAAGTTAAATATACTTGGTGTATGTGAATGAACTTGTTTGACATTTGCTGAGATTAAATAAATATTTACAGATTTACAGAATTCTCTGAGCCCATAAAATGTAAAACATTTTATGTTTAAATGCAAACTATACAATCAATATTTGTACAGGAAATATATATACATATATACCTAAATATGTATGTATGTATGTATGTATGTATGTATGTATGTATGTATGTATGTATGTATGTATGTATGTATGTATGTATGTATGTATGTATGTATGTATGTATGTATGTATGTATGTATGTATGTATGTATGTATGTATGTATGTATGTATGTATGTATGTATGTATGTATGTATGTATGTATGTATGTATGTATGTATGTATGTATGTATGTATGTATGTATGTATGTATGTATGTATGTATGTATGTATGTATGTATGTATGTATGTATGTATGTATGTATGTATGTATGTATGTATGCATGCATGTATGTATGTATGTATGTATGTATGTATGTATGTATGTATGTATGTATGTATGTATGTATGTGTGTATGTATGTATGTATGTATGTATGATTAATTGTATACCTCAACCATCTCCATTTTTATAAAAGTTTTATCTCCTGGTGATATTACAAAACCATCATTCATTACAGGGGACTCCCATTGGTCATGTATAATTAATTTAACACCAGTATAAGGGTAACTACTAATTATTTCAGTATTATGCATATCTAGAGCAAGCTCGTATCCATATGTTATACCTTCGTGGTCAACAGACAATAGCTTATGACCTTCATTTCCAGAGTTAAGTGTGAAGCAGAGTTGGTCTTTATAGTTAAAATACTTTGTAAAATTTTCGATCCCACACGGATTTACTGGTATTTCTGGATGGCTTGTGTTTCTACTGATCCAATCACAATAAGAATGCAATTTATCTATTTGCAAAGAACTATTTTCTAAAATTTCAGCGAGTTCATTTCCAGGAATATCAAACCCCGGATCTATCCAGTTTTTATCTAAAGGAAGTCGATTAGCATCATATAACCGTTTTAATTTGCTATTTTCAATTATAGTTTTATTAAAGTTGTTTATTGGGCAAATACTAATAGCAGGAAAAGTGAGAGATTCAGGAAAATCTACGGTTGATAATGTGCTAAAAGGATATTGAAAATACTCTATTATTCCGACCCTTAGCTTTAGTAAGAAATAAAGAGCCCCAACAAACATTAGCATTGTCCACAAAATTCTGCGAATATAAAAAGTATCAGAACACGCATAAGCATACCCATGCAATGTTGAAGTTTGGACATATCGAGAGAAAATTTCTTTAACATTCAGCCTTTCTTCTGCAATTTTCCGCAATCGTTTCTTTAGTTTTTTTTTGGCTACCCGTTTAAGTAACGAAAATGATTGTTTTCTTGGATTTATTTGGCTGTTAGAAACAAGATCAACTTTTTCGCTTTCTAATTTTGAATATTTATTCCTTTTTGGAGAAAACGTGCAGTTTTTTAAAACTGTGAATTCTACTTCAACCTGCTGCTCTTGTCTTTTTGATAGCCGATTACTTTCATGCAGAAGCATCCTCTGCTGTCCGCTTGTCGTATGCTGCTTATGAATGTACAGTTTATCGATGTCATTTGCGCAAACTTCGAAGAGAGGATTTATAAAAGTTTTGCTTTCGTAAAGAGTATCTGTGATTGGTAAATTGGACATTGTATTGTTCTCAATGAGAGGCTTTCTAGAAGTTAAAACGGTAGTTTGGAAGAGTGGTTTGGAGGTTGAGGTAGTTGTTTGGAAAGAATCATCAACACTTATTGGCGATTTGAGTTCTTTTAAACTAGCTTCCTTTTTTTTATTGATGAGGTCAGCAACTTTATCAGAGAACTTTAGCTGTATCATTTTTCATCTATTGCTTTATAAATAACTTCTACATATTTAAAAACTTTCTAGACAGTTCTAAAATCAAAAAATAAACTAAAGCCTCATGAAATAACGATAAAAAGTATATTATAATAAAATGTAAAATTAAAAAAAACAGTTGTAAAAATGAAAATAGTAAGAAAAGTAAAAATAGTCAAGAAAACGAAAAACCCTCATCTTTTATTAAATGATCGTTGAAAAAAATTAACTTCTGGACATTTTTTGTTTTGCCACTATCGTAATAAAAACAAAAGGAATATAAAGACTTAAGGAAAACGTAAAAAATCATACTTTGTGTTAACAACGACTCGTACGAAAAGAGAAACTTTTTATGGTTACATGGATTGCCGTAAAAAAACAAACTGTTTGAATAAAATTAAAGCCTATTGTCGTAATGTCTTCTTTTCTTTTTTGCATTCTTGAATAAAAGCGGCTTTTATTAAACATTTTACAAATGATGTTGACATTGCTCCCATGCGACTTCAATGAAACAGGAATTTTTCCCTTGGAAACAAAATTCTAGCCAATTCATTTAAAAGCTTCATGTAAAATTGAAGGAGAAGAAAATCAAACAAAAATTGATTTTATTTACATGTTTACTGTGTATTTTTTTCAATAAAAAAAAAACGCTCCTAATTTGACAAAGGCTGTATATTGCATCATAACGACCCGAGGTATTTAATGAAAAATCTTGTAGAAATATTATAACATATAATTTACTTAACTGAATGAATTAAGATGGCAAATTGAATTTAAAATAACTCCTAAATTAGTGTTTTTTTCATATCTATCTTGATTTTGTAATGTGTAATTAATATATATCACATAAACATATATAAATATCACAAGTTTAATTTTCGCTTTCTGAGATTTTGTTTTTCATTATGTAAATTTCTTATTTAATCAAAGATTAATCAAGCATAACCATAAAAAAATAATAGGATTTTGTAAGTTACTACAATTCACTAAAGGCTCGTTTAGAACTCTTTTCTATAACAATGAATTAAATTTATAGATTTTTCTTAATGCCTAAATATTAATCTCTCTTGTCTTAAAGCCGGATTTATCTAAAGTACTTGATACGTTAAACCCAATTTTCCCCTATTTTTTTTCGAAATACTTTTAAAATGATTTTAATGCTAAGGTGATTTTGTTTAAGGTGATCTAATTTATGTTAGGATATAACAAAAGCGTTTAATAATTATTCTTTTTTTATATTTTGTTTTTTTTTAAAAAGGTATATTCATTCAAAAAAATTTCATAGTATCTTTTAATCATTTCATTTTAAAATCATAAACAGAATTTTCTCTAAATTCAAGTAAATGTTTATGTTAACAAAATTCAAATAAATGTTTATGTCAACAAAAAGAATAATTATCATAATTATTATAATTAGTATAATTCTCGGTGAATATCTGGGGGATTTCGAATTTTATCGAAGTTTTTAAAACACAAATTTTTGTTAAATGAATTCATTTATACAAAAGAATATTATGAAGATCATCTTGATTATCTCCATTGCACAGTTTGGCAGTTTACATCAATTCACTGCAGTTTGTTTATTTTAAAATGGTCTTTAAACGTTCTCATCTCATTTTACATCTTGAGAAAAATTTGTATGGTTAAAAAAAAACTCCTCTTAAAAATCAATTGTTTAAAAAGTTTGTTAACCCGTTCAAAACTTCCGAAATAAAAGGCACGCAATAGGTATAAGATTTCTTACCTTTGTTCATGCCGCCGATTAAACGAAGAACATGGTTGATTGCTGCGCTTGAAGTTTACTCTCACTGGTTCTATTATATCAACGATTATATCAACGATTATATCAACGATTATATTAACTATTATATTAACGATTATATTCGACGATTATATTAACAATTATATCATGAACAAAATGCTATTGAAGTTCAAGAATGCTGTATTTGCTGTGACATTAAATACTTGACATGAGATACCGAATACAGCTTAATGTTCTATTAAAAATGATAATCCATCAGTTACTGATACTTCAGACAACTGTGTATTTTGATACACCAACCGACTGCGTTTTATAACTTTTTTATTTTCTTCCGATCAGGGCACTGTTGTTTAGCATAATTGTCTTTTGTAAAAAATTTTTCATGTTGCTCTATAATTTAGTAACTTAATACTTTCTCTTACATCTGTGAATATGCGATGAAGATGATGATGATGATGATGATGATGATGATGATGATGATGATGATGATGATGATGATGATGATGATGATGATGATGATGATGATGATGATGATGATGATGATGATGATGATGATGATGATGATGATGATGATGATGATGATGATGATGATGATGATGATGATGATGATGATGATGATGATGATGATGATGATGATGATGATGATGATGATGACGATGATGATGACGATGATGACGATGACGATGTACAAAATACACTAGGAAAAATAAGTAACACTTACCGGAAACTTAACGGATAAAAAATTTTCGGAGCTATAAATATGTTCTCAGGGCAGAATTTAATAATTCAAAATTACTTATCCTTCGTATTTTTAAAGCAAAACATTCAAAAAAAAAAAAAAGAAGCTAAAAACTTTCTTAATTCGATTAAAGAAAGCTCATTCTCAAATTTATAAACTTTAAAATGATCTGCTCCTTGTAGAAGTTATATTTTGTGACTTTCAGTTAAAATGACGGTGAAGAGCGCTCTGTCATTTGAGGTAGCTTCTACAAAACTATCCTTGTAATTTTATTTATTTATTTTTTTTTGCGCCTTTTAAATTTAAATTAGTGACATTTTTTAAATATTTATTTGCAAAACACAGGAATTTCTATATTATCTGCGTCTTTTAGCGTAAAATATATTAAATCGTGAACGTAATATTATCTGATTGCTATTGGTCTATAAATCTAAGACTATGCACATACTCAAAAGTAATACTCAGCATATCAAGCGCGTAAGGTAAAATCTTTTTAGAGGGGTCGCTTTTCTGGAGGAAAATCACTAGTTTAGAATAAGCGCCGTTGAGTTTGTGTAATTTTTTCAAAACACTCTGTGACCTACTTAAATAAATAATATATTTTATTTAAAATTACAATTGAACTCTTCAATTCAAATAAAACATAAACACAGAAACTGCATGTGGTCACACTTAAAAAAGCAAGCTTAAAAGGTGGCTCTAGGCAAAACAAACTCCCTTAGTGTACTTTTTTTTGTTCGAAATCTTACATGTAAAAACTGTAAAAACCAACATCAATTAAATAAAAGTTTGAATGTAAATAATAATCTTGTTAAACACAATATTGGTGCATTTCATTTTTAGCTTATTCGCTTCGCTGGTTTACCTACAAAAGAAATACAAATTAAAAACACAGCACAGAACAAAAATATAGTAAAACACAGAACAAAAATATGGTAAAGTCCAAAAGAAAAATAAGAGGACGAGAGTATACCAATTACACCTTTCAAAGCATCACCAAAACTGTCGTAGAGAGGTTGAGATGATCCTAAAGTACTGCTAGGTGACGTATCCAGTTACATATCTTTGGCTGTAATCGCATCTTGTGATCAGAATAGTATTAAATATATTCTACTCACTTCAATAGTACAGCATTTTGATGCAATATGGGTACCATTAGGTACGCGCTTCCGAAGTAAGAAATCTAATGTAGGGCAATACGAAGCGAATGGAAATTAAAACATAGGAGAGAAATTCCAAAAAAGTTTCAAGGAAATGAATGCAACAAGGATTGTTTCACTTTAAAAATCATCCCTAAAGTTTTAAAGTACAGACAGAAGTAATGTCTCACTGAATGGATTTCTTCAAAATTTTCGTCTCAAGTTGTACACTAAAGAAATGACAACAACAAAGAATTTGCCAGATTATAAAAAAAGATACACCCTACGCAATAAAATATATTCTTTAAAACGTTCTACTATGTTGTTGTTGTGACAACGAATATTTACATTTTTCCAACTGAAAAAGACGTTAACTTTAATGCACTTTTTGAGCAACGAGGAAGGTTTTCCCTCATCAGTTTTAGTAATTTGTCTGTGAAGAGTTAATATAGATTACAACGTGTCAGATATTTTTTTTAGTTCTTTTGTAGTACTCAGATTTTGAACAATGTATTTTTAATAAGGTGTGACAAAACAAAAAACTTTCTTTTCATTTTGATATTTTGGTCTGATAGTTATTGATATTTTGCTCTTTTATGTATTTATTATACTGTTAACTTGTTTTTATTATTACTTATGTTATAGATTATTATTATTTACATCTATCGATATTTAAAGATATTTTGTTCGTAACATTTGGGTTAAGATTAATTTTTGAATGCCATTTTGTTTAATTACAACTTTTTTTGCCAACTTTAAGTTCAAAGATTAAAAATGTCTAAAGTACAGATAATGAAACGAGGTAAAAGTTGTTGCTGAGTGTAAGTTTATTAAAAAATATTTTAAATACTTAACTGCAAACTTTTAGTCATTTTTTTCATATTCTCTTTTAGAATTTCTAGACATGCGCAGAATACTAATCGGATAATATTTGGGAAGTTGAAACATGTCTGTTTTTTAAGGTATTTTTAGATATACCACTGAACATTTCATTTAAGCTTGACCGTTTTAAAAAACAACAGAGCTGGGTAACCGGTAGCTTTTTTTTTTTAAGTTCGATATCCGATAGTCCGATAGTTTCCTTATTCATCGGTGCGATAACCGATATGTCAATAGTCTGATAGTTCAATAAAATTTCGGTCCTATTGTTCATAGTCCGATAATCCGATAGTTCACAAAAAAATATTTGAACTCTATTTTAAATTATTCTTTTACCCATTTTTAAAAAAATCACTCTTTTTGCTGTGTTTTTTCAAAATTTAAAGAATGGTTTTAGACTTATATTGGACACACTGCCTTACACACAAAACATCAACAAATACAGTGCAAGAAAAAGCATTAGCTGAATTTATTTTTAAATATAGAAAAGTCAGTGTAAGCATATAAACATTTTCACTGGATTTAAGAGTTTTTCATTGAACTTAAGCGAGTGAAAAAAATTAATAAAGACCTAGTACAACTATTTCTGTAGAAGTGGTTCTAGGTAGGTACATAAGGTATGGTAAGTAAAAAATTGTTCATTCGCCACATCAAAACGCTGAGATCATTCGTCTGCACCATTTTTTTGTGCGCTTGCTCACAAAAATTAATTTATTACATTTGTAAAAATCAGGAATCACAAAATTTGGACGGTATGATAACAATTGAATATCGGAAGTCTAATGTTGCCAGTCCGAAAGTCCGTTACATGCAATTAATCTAATCTTTTTTTTAGTACGATGCTATCGGAATATCGAATATCGGAACTTCTTTCGGAAGTGCCCACCTCTAAAAAATAATTTCCTAAATTAAGCAATAACAGAAAAAGTTGGTAACAATAAAATACTTAATTTTTTTATTTCGTTTGGAGATATGATGGATTTCTATAATTACCATTGTTCATCGTCATAATAGTGATTTTGTAGGAGAAGGTTGCACAAGAGGAACAAATTTTACTTAAATCAACCTAACGTACTTATTTTTTAAAGTGTCAAAAAAATCTAAAAAGTCGAAATAAAATATCTTCCCAAAAATTTATATATCGTCAAAAAAACTTATGAATCATTAAAAAAATTTCTAAAACAAAGTTTAAAAGAAATGCAAATGATCACCTAATTATTTGGTTTTATTGATTCTTTTAGCTGATTTGACTTTCCTGCCAGATATTTAGTTTTCTTCGTAGGGGAGACCGGGGCTAGTTGGCTACAGCTTTAGTTTTTGAGCTCTATGCATTTCTGGGTGAACTTTTTTGAGGATATCAAATTGCACTTCAAAAGAATATGAATTTGGCAAGCATGTTCAAGTGTCAAAGATTTAAAAAAATTATAATTGGTGGCCCAAAAAGGGCCTCCAAAAAAGAAAAAAATATGTACCGACTTAACCCGGCCCGGGGTAAGTTGCCTATACTCTCAAGGTAAGTTGGCACACCATATAAAAAGAGACAAGTTTAGCAACATTAAGCATATATTTCAAACGTATCTTTTATATGAAAAGTCTTGATGATTTTTATCCAACAATATTTTTTGACATTAACCTTTATTGCCCTTAAGTCGATCGAATAGACTTTCCCTCTATAAAAATAGCAACAACGGCGTTTTTTGTAACATTTTTAGAATTTGCTGGCCTGTCTACTTTTTTATAATTTCGCATGTCTGTAGATCTGTAGTGTTATATAACCTAAGTGAATTTACGGCTAATGCGAAAAGTTGTAAGTTGGCACATGTTGCCAACTAGCCCCGCGATCATTGTGCCAACTAACCCCAAAAGCTTTTTGCTCACAAAATGGCTTATAAACCCCCAAAAACGCGAAATATTGAGAAACAAAAAATGTGACTGGTTAGAGTGAACCATACAATACCTAAATCTATTCGAGTTTAGCTAATGCTATTGCTTTGCTATTGCTATTGCTTGTAGCTAATGCTATTGCTTTTTAAAATTGAAAAAGTAATATAGTTACAAAAATTACAAAATCAGTAAAAAAAACA
>NW_028324301.1:20612500-20690000 GCF_058129835.1 Hydra viridissima | reverse complement strand
TTTTGACGTTTGCTTAGAAAGAGTTCATACTTAAGATACTTGAAATTTGAGATCGGGACTCAAAATGTTGTACCACGTTTTTTAAATTCTCAATGCACTGTTGTAACTATAAAAATCATTATTACAACAGTACATTGAGTAATGACATAATGAGTAATCAGAGACGTATTAATTATTAATCAAAATATCAATACCAATTATGCACTAGTCCCTAAAAAAATTAAGACTCGAATTCAAAAAAAAAAGTCTTGAGCTTTAAAATATGGATTTTCAACGGGAATAAAATGGAGAGCACAAACATTTAAACCAACGCGCAATAAAGTTCAAATAAGTAACCTGTCTCTGATGCAAAAACCAATTGATATGTGACCGTGAGTAATTATAAAGTACTATATAGAATTATATATATATATATATAATATATATATATATATATATATATATATATATATATATATATATATATATATATATATATATATATATATATATATACACATGTATATATATTTATATATTGCAGGTATTTTATATATTGATATGTAACCGTGAGTAATTATAAAGTACTATACAGAATTATATATATATATATATATATACATATATATATATATATTTATATATTGCAGGTTCTACAAGACTAAAGCAGCAGAAAAACGCTTGGATCCCGTGGGCCACACAGTTTTCTATGAGTTGCTTGACAAGAAAAACGTATTTATACACAAACCTAAAAAAGATCAGTGTGAAGGAGACAGTGTACACGCAAATATCGAAAGAAATCTGAGAGGTAGAGCAATACACGAGCCTCGTGACTACATTGCTTTCATTGAAAATGCAAAAATATCTTTTCCAAAGTATAAAGTAAAGTTTCTAAAATACGATTTTTTTAAAAATTTTTCAAATATCAAATATTACACAGAAATCAGACCAGGTATTAAAAAGGGCGATGTTATAAATTAAGTTACTCTTCCACTGAAGATTACAAACCTCTTCCGCAAAATCTTAATATTAACACGTCAATTGAACTTATTGACACTTATCAATCCAGAATTCCGATAGGAGAATCAAAATATAAAGACTTGATGAACCTTAAAACATTTGTGAGAAAAACTGCTTGGGAATTCTACGCCGGTTTGCCTTATAACCCAAAAACAACAACTTAAATGATTTCCCACATAATATACTTTTAATGTTATGTTATATTTAAAAATTATATTTATGGCAATATTTACAGTGCTGGATTTTTTTTGCCCAATAACAAATTTAAAAAAAGTAGAAAATGTCTAAAATGGGGTTTTTGAAATTTGATTTGGAAGGAATCAACCCTTAAATCATTCTAGATTTATACATCTTCTAGAAGTATACATCAAATTAAAAATTTCGATGGCTAACCAAAATATAATGGATGTAAAAATACCTAAAGTCAAATGTCATCTAAATCCGACACTGTTAATTAGCACATTAAATTAATTTAGCATTATTTACATTGTTTATTCAGCTTTGACTATTTTTGTCGCTTTGTGTAAAAATTATGTTTTTAGAAACGTTTAGGATTATTTTCAAAATCCAGGGGTCATCCTTATCCTACTAAGAAATTCTTTTTCTTTTACTAATATACTATAATATTGTATAATAATTTAATTTAAAGTAAACAGAATTTTATCTTTCTTAGTGTAAAATTATTTTTCATTTACAAGTTGTTTATATTATGTTAATAATATATATAATACCGTTTCAATAACATTAAAATTTCTTATTTTAAAAATTTATGTTGACAGAAAATATTTATGTTTGAAAGTAGATAAGGTTTATATGACTGAAAAAAAATCATACATTTACATTTATGAAATTAATTTTAAAAAATTTTTTCTTTGATACAAGAGAAAAATACTTGTGGATTTAAACATGGCAAAGCTCCTTAATGATCTGAGGGGAAAAGTTTAGATATAAAACCTGTATTTACATGTGGTTAAAGATGTAAATATAAATATTTTAATATAATACTATCATAGCAAAATAAAAAAATGATATTATAAAAAACTGTCTAACTCGCACAAATAAGAAATGTAAAATTGAGAAAAAAACTTTATTAATATAAATATCAAACAAATATAAACTAAAGTTAAGTTTGTATCACTTATAAGAAATTAGACATATTCAACAGTTGAATTTAAGTTGAACTTAAAACTTGAAACTAGTTTTCTACATATATCAAAAGTTTTCAGATAGCCAAACATTAGCATTATTTGCAAAGTAACTTGTACTCTTAATTTTTATTTCTATGTAAATCTACAAGTTTAACACATTTAACGTTTAGTCACATTTTCCTTTCCTGCCCTGTTTTTTCAGAACTGAAAATCCTATTTATTCCATCTATTAAATACTTTTCACAAAAAATTTCTGTTTCTATCTTTCACAAAATTAGTTATTTAGTACTAAAATAATGAAGAGCTTGACTTAATGTTGGATTATGTAAGAGGTGCAAGCATAAACTTGCATTTCATATGTTGAATTTGCTGTAACACATAATATATCACTTTTGAATTACGATCAATTCTTTAGACAATATCAGCAACTTTTAATAAATATAGATAGTGACTGCAATGGGTCTTGCCAAACATTGGTCTGTTCTCCTTAAATTAAAACAAGTTACATGACATAAATTTTTAATAAATACTGAACCAAACTAATAATAACAAGTAAAATGAAAGATGATAAAAAGACAACAATTCCAATAATTAATTGCTGTTGTATTAATTGTAAAAATGTAAAATGTTTGTATTATGTTTAGTAAACCTGTTATACTTTGCTTATATATACTAATATACTCATACAAACATACATATACATTTACATATATATATATATATATATATATATATATATATATATATATATATATATATATATATATATATATATATATATATATATACAGTGGCGGCCGGTGACATTAAACTTTGGTGGGGCCAGCAAATATTAACCGAAAAATATCGCAACGATTTGCTGTCAGCGTAATTGATACTTCGGTGTTTGTTAGAAAGTCTTTGGTCGCTAGCGTTTTTCGATTGGTTGACAGAGTTAAGCGCTAGCATACTCCCAAAATAAAGCATAAGTATTTAATGGCATTGAATTGAACCTTCGTAAAAAGCAGTAAAAGCTGCCCTGAAAGTGCTGCATTATAATTTGAACAGATTTTAATATTACTTCTTTAGATTTTTTTTTTATTTTAATTTTATGGTAAAAACTTTTAGTTAGTTAGAAGTAAGTCACAAATATAAAAAGTTACGATTAACACTATAATTTTTATAAAGGTATAATATCTCTTGAAATAAAGAATGATGTTAAAAACAAAGATTTAAGCATATTATTTATACAAATATTCTGCTCTTCTCTGTTTCATAAGAGAAAACATTTCGATTACTTTTTGATTAAACTGATCAATATCCTGTAAATAATCTTTATGTATTGATAGTACAGCTAATGCATTCAACCGATCTTGACCTGTGGAATTTCTTAAAAGTGTCTTAACTCTTTTTAAAGTACTAAAACACCGTTCAGCATCAGCTGTAGACACAGGTGTGGCCAAAACAATCTCTATCAACTTTGATACTTCAGAAAATGTTTCAATCAAGTTATTTTTATGCATAAATTGGGATAGGGCATTAATATTGCCAACATCACTAAAAAAAGCATTTTCATACAAAACGGTTAATTCGGACATCAACTTAACTTCACTCAGCATTGGATAGTTTGTTAGAATATTTTTTATAAGATTCCGAGGAAAATGTTGTCTGTTAAAATTGAAATCTTTCGGATCCAAAATTGAAAATGATTTAAATATTTCAATGCTTCTAAACCTGTCGCTAATTTCGAAAATAACTTTATCACAAGCATCTTTAGCATCTTCTATTAGTAGTTCAATTGATGTGTTTCGTTTCATTTGGTTTTCAGGTATTTCTTTGCAATCGTTAAGAATCGATCCAGGAACTTCATCAGTGATGCTATTTCGCACAAAATTTATGGATAACTCAAATTTTTCAAAAGCTTCCTTGATTGTAATAGTGTTGCTGTTACTTGATTGCAATATATTGTAAAGTACATCAACATGTTTTAAAATTGAATAAAAGAAAGATAAAAAAAAGTTGAACTCTAAATCTTCCAAACATTTTTTGAACCCAACAGATTGCCACACGCTTGTATCATCCCATCCTTCATCGTTTATGATTTTATTAAAACAATCCACAATCTTTGTTTTGTTTTCTTTTATGCAAGTAACTATTTTTGAACGAAAATTCCATCGTGTTTCGCAAACTCTTGGTATCTGCTTAAAAGAAATTTCGCGAAGTAAATCATTTCGTTTTGGCGAGGACGTAAAGAACACGCCAAATCCACTTAAAGTAGAAAAAAATGTTCTTACTCGCTTATTCGACGAACAAACTTTTTTCAAAACTAAATTTAATTGGTGTGCATAGCAGTGAACATAATGGGCATTTGGGTTAACTTCTTTCATGAGACTTTGGACTCCATTCCTTGATCCGCTCATAACTGCTGCACCATCATAAGCCTGTGCAATTAATTTTTCTTTCAGACCAAAACAATTCAATTCTTCTTTTAATACATTTGTAAGACCCATAGCAGTTCTATCATTAACATCAATAAATGCTATAAATCTTTCAACTGATTGATAACCTTTTAAATAACGCAAAATAATGACGAACTGAGAACGACAAGATACATCAGTTGTTTCATCTGCTTGCAAGGAAACAAATCTTGCTTTATCAATCTCACGTTTAATTTCTTCTATGTATACTTTATACATACATTCTAAAATGTCATTTTGGTTTGTTTTCGAAGTATTTTTTGTTATTTTTGAATTTTTAAGATTATCGCTAAACACACTATCTAATGTAGCTGTGTATGAAACCATATCTAAAAATACCCCTCGATTATTTGAGTCAATAGTTTCGTCATGTCCTCTTAAGGGCAATTCGTGTACACCACAAAATTTTATACAATCTATAATCCTCGATAGTGTTTGTCTGTTTTTGTCAACTAATTCATTATGTTTTTTTATGCTAAGACTGTATCCAGCATCAATTGTCGATAAAATATTTGTCTTTCCGAGCATTTGAAACTGCAACGAATTATTTATATGTGTTTTACTGGATTCGTGTTTTTGTATTCGCTCAGAGAGATGTTTCATATCTTTACAGCCATTTTCTGTCCACAAGCTCTCGCCACCAAACAAAACACAATAAAAACAAAACAACGAATTTTTTTCATCACTCACACTTAACCATGATTTTTTTTCAAACCATGCTACACAAAATGTTCGTGTTTTTTTACCATCAACTTGAGTTATACGAACACCTTTTGGTTGGTATGCCCCAAGATTTTTGATTTCTAGTTTTTCTTGAAGGCCCAATGACGAGAAACGTTTAGCTAACAAACTATCAATTTTGTTCATGTTAAATTATCTTATTGATGAACCTAAGTTATTGTAATAAGATAACTTTAAACTATATTGTAACTAGAATATGACATTCGCATGGTTTAAAAATTTTTATCAACAGTAGTTCAGTCAAGAAGGGCACTTAATCTTAATTAACACTCGATAACATAATAAAGAATGTAACATTACATATACATTTAACTATCTCTGATTAATATTACATGTTAATCAGAGATTAACATGTAATTCACATAACGTTTTCTGAGAATGACGAAAAGGTCAAGAAAAACAGAAAAGATACATTAAAAAATTTTTAAACATGTTTTTTAAAGGATTTTTTCATAATGCAACACATATTTTTTTTAATTAAATACATATTTTTCATACTTAATTAAATCCATAATTCTTAAATACAACATTTACAATGTCAGTCATAAATAATAGTAAACTTCTCAAGATTATTTACATTGTCAAAGATGCTTTAACGATTTTATGTAATAAAAATAAAAACTTCATATCTGTTTGTAAGCATACACAACAATACATGAATATTTTTACAGTTTAAGTTCTTTGGCTTTAGCTTTAACCCCCCCTCCCAAAAAAAAAAAAAAAAAATTTCAATAAAATATTCTGATTATTTTATTTCGATGGTAACAGTCAATGTCCAACATTTTTAAATAATCTAAACTTTGAATATATTTTCAATTAGTGCCTTTTTGGAAGCAGCAATTGTTGAAGTTGTATTATGAAATGTGACAGTACCACCAGTGGTAGAGTTTTTGTAATTGAAAAAAAAAAAGTTATTTATATCTTCTGTTGTTTAGCTGTTTGTAAGTTTGTTGTAACAAACTAATAATAATATTGACTAATTTTAATCTTTACTTGAAAATCTAGTCTTTAAAACTTGTGTTTAATGCTTATCATCATGGTTGATATTGGCTCTGGTTCAGTGTCAACCTAATTGGCAACTTAAAAGGTAGAATGACTAAACTGCCACCAAAAAATGTAAATAATTTTCAATGACTGATTCATTATGCAACAAAATATAATACATAAGCTATTTAAAAAAAATAAACTTTAGCAATCCCTCATTGAGAAAAGAACAAGAATTTCAAAAGTGCAAACAGTTTGTAGCTCTTATTATATTCGTAGAAATGGCTAAGCTTTCTCGAATCACAATATATAAACTTGCTAAACAATACACAAACCAAGATCATTATTAATATGGTTGAGTCACAATTTTTTTCCCTGTAAAAAAAAAAGAAAACAAGCTTTAAAATTTTTAAAAATAAATAAAACAATATATGCCTGAAAATTCTAGTTCACTAAACAAAATTATAAAATGTACAAGATAGTTGATTATAAAAGAAATGCAAAACTTTTCCATGATATTTTAAAATCAATTTTCCAAACTAATCAATGAACTTATAATTTTTATTATTCCTGTTTATAATTATAGAATAAAATGACTTGTCCTAGAAGATCTAGTTTCAGAAAATTATTAAAAATTAATTTCTTTCACCTAACTGTCTCCTAAATCTCTTTAAATGTTTATGTCAGACCAACATTTATACCAGTAATTTCTGTTACATTATTTTAAATATCATGTTTGCCATGTTTTTATTCCTATTAATTTATACTCCTAATGACTTTTTGCAGCAGTAAATTCTTCCCTCTTTAAATCGAGAATTAAAAATGGTGGATGAAATTTTTGAACTTAGCGATGTTTTTAAGGTTCTTTTCTTCAAGGGCCAGTTCAATGAGGCCCTGCGGTGCGTTTTTTCGTCCCATCTAAAAGCACAACAAATTCTGCGCGCGCATCAAAAATAATATTAATATAAACATAATAAATAGGGCCAGTAAAAATCGGCCCAGCCGCTATTGGCAATGAATTAAAACAACGCTACAATACTTTGAATAAATTGCAAATAAACATATTACTTATAAATTAATATAGTTTAAAATTAGAACTAACTTAGAACTATTTATTTTTATAAAACCTGTCTGCAAATAGTTTAGGCTAATAGTTGCATATATATATATATATATATATATATATATATATATATATATATATATATATATATATATATATATATATATATATATATATATATATATATATATATACATAATTACATTACCAAATATTTTATATTTTATCTTAAATAGATATAAGTGGGGCCGGGCCACTATGGCCCCTATTGACGAGCCGCCACTGTATATATATAAACAGGGTGTCTGCCAATATTTTAAGTTGGATTTCCCTGGCTTTTCCCTGATATTTATCTATTTATCGTTTAGAAAAATGCTCTTCAACTGTAAAAATATAAACAATAAAACAACCCACATTAAATATATCAAGAGAAGTTCATAAAACTATCTGCCAAATAAACTTTTAGATTACGTGTACTATATACAACTTATTTAAGTTATATAAGTTTGATAGAGTCATCTTCCCTGATTTTTCTAAAATTTAACCTAATTTCCCTGATAATCCCCTGATTTTTTTGAAAATATCCGAATTCCCTGACATTTACTTGATTTGGCAGACATCCTGTATATATTTATATGCAGATCTTGCGTATAAAGACCACTTAGCAACAATGCAACATAACATAATAAGAATTTAATTTGATCTAAAGTTATTAGTCACAACAACAAGGCTAAATAAAATTGACAAAGTATGTATTATGAATTTAGCAATTAGTATGTAACATAACAATGTTTTGTTACATATGCTATGTTATTATTAACAATAAAATAAGTTATTTTTAACATATTTATCTTAACTAAAACTACTTGATTACTCACAAACTTAATCAAGTTATGATCAAGATTTTGTGTTTAAATAATCGCTATTAATAAATGTTTAAAGAATCGCTATTATTTAAAAAATTGTAGAATTTTACAAAAAAACTTCAAATATTTAAAGAAACACCACCAAAAATTTATGCACCCGAAAAACGCAGATAGTCCAAAAATGTATCTGGCAAAAATGCAGATAGTCCAATTTTGTTTTACGCGGAGATTGCAGATATGCCAATTTTGTTTTTGGCGGAGATTGCAGATATGCCAATTTTGTTTTTGGCGGAGATTGCAGATATGCCAAATTTGTTTTCCGCGGAGATTGCAGATAGTCCGATTTTGCGCGGAGCCATCGAATATATTTTTTTTTTCAAAATTTCCCAAATATCTTCAATCGGTCGCGCCTTTGGCAAATTAGCCAAATTTACATTTTTTGGCACAAAATTGATGTTTCAATTCTTGACGTGCTTCTAGACATGCCGAGCATACTGAGGACTCACCAAGTCTAGTCAAAAAAAGAGCATTTTATGAGCAATCAAGAAAGAACATATCTAGGGTGAGTGAAAATCAACTTGTAAAACTTCTTCGATAATCTTTCTGTTGAAATAAAATTATGCATTTTTTGTATTACCTACATTATAAAAAAATACAGTATTTCAAGAAGGCACATTTTCGATGAAAAGCTATTTATTTGCTTTTATGATTTTTTTTTTTTTGTTATGTGGCGTGAAAGAATGTAAATTTTGTTCGGGTGATTTGGAGCGCCATTTTGGTTCAGTTCGGTTCAGTTCGATTGGTTTTAATTATCATTTTTAAATCTGAAAACTTTTTGAACTTCTTAATCAAAAGAATAAGTGTTAATATAATAAGTTTAGTTTAATTACCTAAAAAATAAAGAAGCAGCCGGCACAACGACGCAAGTTTTATTTCTGGTTTATTGCAGAAATTTTTTTACTGAAGTTAACATTCTCTTTGCTCAGCGACCGAGCTAATGAAACAAAAAATAAAGAAACTGTTGATAACTTTAAAAAAGCAAAACCTTTAAAAATGTATTACTAACTGTTGGAATATTGTGGACTACTACTTTACACAACGCTGCGCTCTAAATTTTTTATAAATTTAATGGGAATGAACTCAAGTTTTATGGTTTATAGTTCGAAGTTTAATTTTTCAAGAACTTTAACACAGTTCCAGCTCGGTTTTTGAACAATGTGGACTTAAGTTCGGCTTGTTTTTAAAGGGTACTAATGTAGTTTAAGTCCAGTCTCCGTAAGTTTCGGGTTTGTTTCGTTTATCTGAGGGTGACGTAAAATTGTGCCGTTCAGATCCCGCGGGATTTTTCTAAACGTTTATAATAAAGCGGTAACTAAAAAAGTCCGACAAGAAAGTTTTCTGATCTTTTGATTATATATCATGAGTTCATAACATGTTATGAATTAGTATATAATATAATGATTTATAACAAACCACATTATTTATTATTCAAATCTTGAATACTTATTATTTGCAATAGATTTCTTAAATTGGATGTAAATTGTGTTAGTGTATATTACAAAATTAGTGCTCAATGTTCAGAACAGAACAAAGAAAATAGAAAGTGCTTAATGTTCTTAAAGAACAAGAAAATAGAACGACTTTTTGACGATTCTGAAAAAAGAGAAACTGGCAGCAAGTATATATATATATAATATCTAAACAATATCTAAACAAACAAAAAATTAATAAATCAATTGACTGGATGATTATTGTTGAAACAAAATGAATAAAAAATTATGATAAATTAAATAATGATAATCAATACAAATCAAATCCTCTTTAACAAAAATTTATTACTAGAATTTAAACTATTACTCCAATAATATCACAAAGGATGTTTTCAAAACCAATCGCAAAGGTTTTTCCAATTCATTTTGATATATATAAACATTCGACAATTACCATAATCTTTAAACTTATTTAGCTGCTTTTAACAAATTTATGTAAATTACTTGTTAATTCAACTAATGTCCATGCATTTGTTGTCATTGATTTATAATGCATTTCGAATAATTATAATTTTACTACAAAAGAATTTAATAAATCGATTTCTATTTCTTCCTAACAAATTGGTTAAATTCGTTTTGTCAACAGTCTACTAAAGACTACTGCTGACTTTATTAATTAATTTATTTTCAATCTAGATCTTTTTCTTTCTTGCAATATTTTCATTCTTGTTAAATAAACATTTTCTTTTTCTTCATTTTCTCCAGTTTTATTTCTCTGTAATATACAAATTAAGCATGCTATCAGTCAAATTTCAATGTGCTGTATTTAAGTAGAACCCATCCTCCTATAATAAAATAAATGACATTTCTATATAACTATAAAATATACTTGTAAATAATTTTTTTTTAGTTATATAGTAAGCATCGTAAAATAGTAATTGATTTCTTTGACCAGGAAGTTCAATTAACTACATTGAAAAATTAAAAAAATCATGAAAAGTACTCAAAAGAGACTATGCTGTAAAAATATATTTGGCAACTAAAAGAAAAAAATATTAACTTTAAGTTAAACTGGTCTATTCTAAAAACTGCGCCTATCTAAAATAACAGGCGCTATTCGACTTTCTCCCCCCCCCCCCCCCCCTTCCCCCTAATTTTATGATTGATTCTGATAGAGAATTTTATGCTGATTAAGAATCGTATAAAAACATGTGTCTCAAAATTAATGGAAAGTGCTCTAATTTGAAGTTGAAAGTACAAATTTATAAGACAAATCCCTAATATTCGCCATCTTGTTCTCAAAAGCAAAACATTGGCAGCCTGGTTTTTATTATTAAAAAATGTTTTTTTGAATTATTGTAGGCGCGAAAGTTCTTTCGAGTGTAATTAGATTTACAAACGAGTATAAAATATCTTACTCTTGTGAAACGTAATTCTTTCTTGAAAATTTTAATTTTATAAAAGAATTAAAGACTATTTTTTAAATAAAAATTTGCTTTGTTGTTAAGTAAAAAGTATTAGTAACGATGAACTTTCATTGAATAACAAAAATGGAATTCTTTCATCTTTTTTGCAAAAAATTTTCTTAATGAAATTGTGTGGCTATGAAAATAGCCGTTTTTAATTAGCAAGATCCTAGACAACAGGGGGATTGCGTTTGTTTGTTGGTTTTTGAAGAGCTATGACATGTTGATAAATGAAGAAACAGAATAATTATTTTGATACATTCCTTTTTGTATGAGGGACAAAATGAAAGTAAATTTTTACGGGGGGTAAACTTGAAGTGTTAAAAAAAAAGTTTATAGTTTTATATATATACTTTGTTAATAAACAATTTCAATCGTTTTAAAATTTATTATAGTATATAATCAATAATAGAATTTTTTAACTTATTCCATAAAAACTTTAAAAGATATTCTAGATAACAAAGTAAGAGTCCTAGTTAAAGCATAATAGCATGACAATTTTAAAGCGAATGAATTCTCACGTTCTATTATTCGAAGTCTTCATTATAATAAAATAAAAACCAGGCCGTGAATACATTAAAATGATAACTTTTAGACAAAAAAGAAAATCTCTATGCAAGATGGCAAATATTAGGGATTTGCCGTATAACTTTGTACTTTCAACTTCAAATTAGAGCACTTTCCATTGATTTTGAGACCCATGTTTTAATACGATTCTTAATCAGCATAAAATTCTCTATCAGAATCAATCATAAAATTAGGGGGGGGGGGGGGAGAGAAAGTCGATTAGCGCCAAATAACATCTCAAAAATGTATATTTTGTTAACAAAAAAAGTTTGAAATTATTACTTATTTAGATAAAAAAAATTTACTAAATAAAAAAAACTAAATTTATTTCTAAATGCAGACATGAAAATGAGTACCTTTTAAAAAATTATAAAAACAAATGACCAAACTTATTCACCAAATTTATTTAATTCTAAATAGCAATTAAAAATAATAAATTTATATATATATATATATATATATATATATATATATATATATATATATATATATATATATATATATATATATATATATATATATATATATATATATATATATATATATGTAGGTATGTAGGTATGTATGTATATATAATGAGCACACGCTCTATTTTGTTTATTACGAATAACTTCCACAGACAGAAACCATTCTGTTTGTGCGGTCATCAAAAAGCCTTTCAAAACAAAATCGCTAAGTATTACCGAGTTCTCGACACTTCAGTGTTCGTTGTTAAAAGAAATAATTAAACGTCGGATTTTCTACCCTACCTTCTGAATCAAAGTATGAAAAAACAATATAATTCAATATCGATGTCTTTTAGCTTGTAGGTAACTAGAAAAGTTATGCTTAACAATTTAAACCCTTATTTTTTGAAACATTCATCTTGGAGGTTTAAGGATAATATGCGTCATCCACCATAATTTTGTCAATAATATTTTTTTCAACTTAGCCCAACTTTTGCTAAGTATTATTCAGCTTAGACAACAAATTTTCAAAAAAAGTTTTTTTAAAAAAAAAGTTATAGAAGGTAGGACGAACTACCATAAAAATTTGGACTGGCCTTAAATCACCTGAGTATGTGTTCTTTCTTACTTCTAGTTATCAGCCTTCAGCGTAGAAGCTTACATATTATTGACTTAAGCTCGCATAAATAGTGTGAGGAGGGAGAATTAAAAGCAACGATCAGAAAAGACGTACACAAGATGGACTCGTCAAGTTTTCATATAAATGATTGATAAAACGAAAAGAATTAAGCTAAAAACAACAACAAAGAAAAGATGTACACACGATATTTCATCAACCTATCACCTACGAATGGTTATTTGCCATCTAAAAAAACCAAACAAAACAATTTATTGAACTTGATCTCACTAAGACATTGTTATTAATTTAAGGATAAAAAAATTTGAATCAAATGAATTAAAGAAGAAAGCCAGGCATTAGAGCATTTCTTTGTCGAAAATAATTATTCGCAACTTACGCACTTTAGTCAATAAAGAAGAGTTAACCAGCTACTAAATAGTTTTTTTCTTTTTTTATTACTAGTTGTAACATTTTTTGTTTGTTTTATTTTAGACTATAATTTCTTTTTTTCTTTTACCTTTTTTTTTTTTTAATTATTTTGATATATATTAGGAATTATAAAAAAATATTTCTGCTGCACCTCAACTCTTAATAACAAAAAGTAAAACAGTAAAATCACTTTAATCCTTTTTTATTGCTATTGATGCACTTGCAGTTGGTTCGAGTGTTAGTGAAACTGAGTGGCTGAGTGTTAGTGAAACTGAGTGGCTGAGTGTTAGTGAAACTGGGTGGCTGAGTGTTAGTGAAACTGAGTGGCTGAGTGTTAGTAAAACTGGGTGGCTTAGTGTTATTGAAACTGGGTGGCTGAGTATTAGTGAAACTGGGTGGCTGAGTGTTAACTGGGTACTGATAGTTGATGACCCTAATTCTCATAACTCTACTGAAATCTGTTACTACTGAAAATACATTGAAGTTAATGATGGTTGCACATTGTTCCTAATGGCTTCAGCCATTAGATTGTACTGAAATTTGGCCCTCAGAAAACTTACTACAATAGTAACTGTCAACAAATCAAGTTTCAGTAAAATACTCACAGCTGCTAGCATTATATCTGGTATTTGAGCATGTGTTATGTGTATCCATGTAATCTGTCTGCCATTCCAAATGGAGCTTACGCACCTAATTCCCTTTACTATGTACAACAGTAATTAGTCAATAAAGATTTGCTTGATTTGTTTTCAAAATGGCTGTGTTATTTCAGATAATTTTTATCTGGCATGTAAAAAATTTAAAACAAAACAGACTTTAATTGAATTTATATTTTGCTCCATATTAGGTAAAGTTTTTGGCTTCTATTTACTAACGGCCATTAACTTACAGTTTTGCTGGTTCGTAATTACTCAATCCGACAATTAATTAGTAAAAATTCAAATCTAAGCTCGTATGAACTTTTTTTTATTGTTTATATTAGTTACATTGACAAAAATGACAAAAAGGAGGTTGAAAAAATGGCACTTGTTATAGAAAGCCAAAAAAACTTTAACTACATGTAAATTGCAACCAACAACATGTCACATTAATCAGTCCATTGGCTCTGATCTAAACAAATACGAAAGGTGGGTGTTTAAAGATTTGAAGAAGCCTTTCCAACAACATGATTTCACTGTGTGCGGAAGAAATTAAGAAGGCAGCGCGTAGTAATTCAAGTTACCATTAGTTGATCGATTTGATTGGAACTGAAACGTTTTTATGGTTATTGGATGTCAGAAAGTGTGATGAAAATAACAGACTTTCTTATATTATTATCACGTAATAAAAAATAATGGTTAAAAAGACTTCTTAAATATGCCAAATATTTATTTGTCCTGTTTAAAAATTTAATATTTCTATGTCCTTTATTGTTTTGGATTTTGGATGGGATTTTTTTTTTTTTTTTTTTTTTTTTGCATGAAATTTACTAACATTTTTATAGAATAATCAAGGGCGGTCAGGAAAATTCCAAACGAGGGGCAGAAAGAATTCTAAGGCCGGCACTGCAGACAAATACTCCTTTCAAATACATTTTCGAATAATTACTGATTCTGATATCAAAATTTTTTTAAAAAACCTGTTTTATAAAAAGTTATTTTATTATGAATCATTGTTTCGTGTCATCGGCATTTGACTTACGTGTAATTAAAGAATATTTACATGTAATTAAAGAATATTTAAATTTTTATGATTATAATAAAAATAGCAATACATGTTATTTACAAATTAGTCACTTCGATTCACATTTGTTCATTAACTTAAATTTTATTAGGAAAAAGCCATTGTTATTTAGCGTTGTCTTCTTCTCTAAAGATAAACAAATATCATAAACATAAACTAACTTTATATTTATGTTACTTATGCTAAAAAATTGTGGTTAAAATGTCCAAAAAAAAGAAAATTGGAATTGGCAGATACTAATTTATTGAATAAGATTTACGGAACAAAGTTCAAAACTCAAAATATACGTTTACCTACTGTCTCAAAAGGCCCTCGTTTTAAAACCCCCAGTCACTTAAAAGACTTAAATTCAGCACTGGTTGTTGTTACTTTATAATATCGTGGATAATTTAACAACTAAAGTTGTTAAACTATTCAAGATATTACAAATGTTTTTTTATTTAAAAATATTTAAAAAGGTCATAATAATATAGGTTTTTGCTGATTACTCGCAAATTAGCTTCTCAAAGTTATACAGCACTCCAAGAAAGATGCTCCTTCCTCCCAAAGCAACAAAATTTTTATTAACGTTAATATATATACAGACAATTTAAGCTTTTGTTAAATTTTTCAAATTATAAAACAATAATTAAAGTTTGAAGATTCCAACATATTTATGACTCTTCCACTAAAAAAAAAATGGGGCGGTAACCTAGTCCTTCCTGACTCTCCTCTCTCTCCTCCAAACGGCAGTGACAAAGTTATAATTTACATCCCTCAAAGCTTAAAGCTGAAATATTTGGTTGTTGTTTTCCTTCAAGCTAAGAACGGTTTCTATTTGAAAGCAAAAAACCTTCTTTTCTGCTACATACAAGACCTAATACTGTTAATACTAAGAAATACTTAGTTCGCTACTTTCAAAGCAATTTTTCATTCTCCTTAATTAAAACGGATACTTTCAAGTTAGTTATTGGTTTTCATGACAAAAGAGTGATGGCCAATTATTACATACACATACAATGGAACACAAAAATAAATGGAGCAAAACAGTTTCAGAATCAAATAATCAGTTAAGTTCTCCTAATTTCCAGTAGACGTGTTTAGCTGTCACTGAGTTTCAATCAAATTTGTAAAGTATTGCTATAAGGTGTTTGTAGGTATTATTCTACATTGCATAATCTTCGATGGTGGGTTCATTAAACTTATTTTATTTTTTGGAAAATTACGTGATACTAAATATATCATAATTTTAACAAATACTTTTATATGCGAAACGTTAACATTTCTATATTTATTTCTGTATCATCAATAAAAAACGCCAAACTATGTTACGCACTGGAGGGGGCCGTTACATATTTAGTTTGCACCTAAGGTATGGCATTTTTAAGTTTTAGTCCAGTTTTATCATTGCAGATCATTTTGTTAGTAATAGATAGCAACTCATAATACTTAATGTTTTCATCATTTTAGCCTGGGCTTAAAAACTCTTTAAAAGATTTTTTAAAATTTTTTTAAGAATTTTTAAAATTCTTTTAAAGACTTAAAAAATTTTTAAAAACAGAAATCTTTCAAAAACAGAATTTCGCAATGATTAAAACGTTTCTTCATTAAAATAAAAAACATATCAAACAAAAATTTTATTGATGAGTAATTAATAAATTAAAATAAACAAAATTCTATTTAAGATCCTTTTGCGTGCATCCCTGTTGTGTGCATCCCTGTTGCGTGCATAACAGTTTTTTTAGTTGTAATTTGGATAAACTAGTTTGTATTTGAAATAATTTTTTTAGCTCCAACTAACATTAATAACAGGGAGTATGTTTGAAATGTAATGTAAATGAAGAATTCTCGTTAATAACATTTTAGGTTATAACCTTACATTATAGCTTTTATTTAATTATTAACAAATTAAAGGTTATGTCTAAAAAAAAGTAGCTAGCTTTCGTTGCCGTTATCTTTAACGTACGCATTTGCGGAATTCAGGTGAACGCAAAATTGAAAACAAAATAAAGTTGTTCTGCAAAATGAACAAAATAGCAAGAACTTCTTAGAAACAACTAAACCAACGGAGAAGTTGTTTTGATTTACTGCCGAAAGTGTAAGGCAGTCCATAAGTTGTGACTTTGAACTTCATTCACCAGAGGTTCGTGGCTATGCATAAATGCTTCTAATACTCCATCCTCTAACCTTCTAAACTATCATGACAGATAATAATATAAATAACTCAGATGACCTTAAAGATGATTCCTCGGAAAATAAAGAGAGTTCGAATATCTTAAGTTCACGGTCTCGTTCAAGCTCCTACGTTAAGCGTTTTCGTGAAGAAGAAAATAAAAATGATAATACTTCGCGCAATAGAGTAAATTCTTCCAGTCTTCAGCAGAAAAATCTGGTATAATGATATGTATATGTATAATCTCGTTACAATAATATATATATATATATATATATATATATATATATATATATATATATATATATATATATATATATATATATATATATATATATATATGTATACGTATATGCACACATGTGTATGCATACGCACGTGTATGTAGATGTGTAAATTGAATAAAGTGTCAACTCTCAATATATTAGTATCTTATATCAACCTTAGGTATGATATAATATGATTGAACATTTTTAAAAAGTGTTTTTATTTAACATTTTATACCTAATAGTTTTCATAAATGCATGAATTTTTTAAAATTATTAGTAAATGATTAGGCAAACTTTTAAACAGAGATTTTTACTTGAGCATGGTAAAAATGTTAAGTGTTTATGCTTGTCACTATGTTAGCAAGCCCTCTCTTTTTTTGTACCTAGAAGTCATATCAGTTTTTTCAATGTATTAAAGAGTTTAAAGTTTAAAAGTAAAAAGTAAAAAAAAAAAGAAAAAAGAGGAAAAAAAAATTGAAGGTATGAAAAGTTCATTTGCTTCATTTTCATATGCTTAGTAAAGTCAAGTTAAATATTTGTAACCCACAAGTATCGGTAAAACTGTGAAGTTATGAATTAAAGTGGTTCTTAAAGACTTTCCAAAGTTAAAATAATTTAACAGTTTTTTTTTTTTAAAAATCCACATAAATATTTGATGTGTTAATTTGCTGTATTAGCTATGTAAATACAATAAATATGACCCTCTGGTATTTTTTTAAAGATGTAGTATATCTAATATATATTGGTATCTGGTATATTTTTAATGATGTAGAATTCAAAATTCAATACTTGATTACTAAATGGTAAGAAAAAAACTTTAGAAATATTTTATGTACTTAAATAACCAAAACAATCTGTTATATTAATTTTAAGTGTGAAGAATTTTTGTGGCAAAATTGTTTCAACATTCTAAGAAGAAAAGTTTGCTTAAATTTAACTTAAACCTAATGTTTTGTTCTGTTTGTTTTATGAAAAAACACAAGGCATTCTATAATGATAAGATCTAAAGTTAGTCAAATTGTAAAAAAAGTAACTTTTGTTGTGATTAGACCTAAAATAATTGCAAAAATAAACGAAAAGATTAAATGATTAGAATCTTGAAATTTCTAGTCTCAACTGTTTGAGAAAGAAGCACTGTGTTAAGAAGATACTCTGATCACCTTTAAAAGACCATTTTTTGTGCATCCAATTTTTACTAATTTTTACTAAAATTCATATTATTGTTTGGTCAGATTGTCTAGTAGTAGTTTTTAAATTTTTTAACTTTAAAAACAGTATCTCTTCTACTTTTGTCATGATTAGTATAGCAAAATGTTAAATTGTTAAATCTTGGATAGATACATCTAAGGGAATAACTCTGATTTGTGATATTATAGCAATAAATTAATCTGTATTTTTAAAAATTTCTACTAATAAAATAAAATTTAATTTCAGCTCTAGCAGATGGAATAGTGAGCAAGATATCTTAGAGTTTCTAAAGAGAGTTAATTATGAAAATTAAAAAACACTCTTTCTATCATGATTATTGAATGAAGTTTGTTTTGAAGAAGAAGTCCATCTATATCTTCTCTTAAACATCTAATTAAAAAACAAAATTGGTTATAAAATATATTGTGTCTGGTCCTTATAATTGTTAGACAAAAGTTTCCTTTATCTTCTCTTTATCTTTTGCTCCCGAAGCCTTACTTAAGAATGAAGTATTTTTTTATGTGCTTTTTAAATCTGTTGCATAATTTAGGTTTAAAAATAGAGTCTAGACTCTTTTCAAAAAGTGTTTTTAGCAAAGATGATTTTGCAGAATACTTGTTGATATATGTAAAGAAAAAATTGCATTTGGCTATGCTATTGTCTTCAAAGTGAAGTAATAAATAATCCTGATAGATTTTTAAGCGGAAAGTCATTTAATAAACTTCAAATACATTTTCTTTGATTATTGGTCTTTGCATCAAATATTTTTAATTTACATATTCATCTTTATTTTTTTCCTCCTTGTTTGTTGTTTCTTTTTTAGTTAATCTTCTAGTTTTGTCAGATTTCAATGAGGTTTATTTTTGAAGTGAAGTTTTACTTAACAGAAATTTTTTCAGACCTTTAAAAAAACTTAAGAACATATGATTTATGAGTCATGAGTCCTAGTTTATAAACTAGGACTTATGCTTTGAATTAATTTTGAATTATTATTATTATTATTATTATTATTATTATTATTATTATTATTATTATTATTATTATTATTATTATTATTATTATTATTATTATTGTTATTATTGTTATTATTATTGTTATTATTATTATTACTATTATTATCGTTATTATCATTATTATCATTATTATTATATTTATTGAGTCTTTTTTATACTTTTAGTTGGTCTTAAAACTTATTGTTGCAAGTGGGCAATCACATGAGTTTGTTGTTCCACTTCACACATCTGTCAAAGAATTAACTCAGCATGTGTTTGATAACTGGCCCAGTGGTATGACTTAAATCTGTTTAAGGCTATGAGAAACATTACTTGTTTTTTATAATTTTTTTGACTTTAAAGCTTAAGCCTAACTTTTTTACTTAAGTTAACTTTTTTGTAACATGTTCACTGCCAATAAAATTTTTGGAAAATGTCCAAAAATTGTTTTCACATTTTTAGGAATACCTTGCTGTCGGCCACTGGTGGCTGACAAGGCAGTCAATGTGTTAAAATATCTTATGTTTAATAATATTAGATGTTTACAAGTGACTTCTTTTTTGTACAGAAAATGTTTATCATGCTGTTTGTTATTTATCCTGAAAATTTTTTACAGATTTTAATTACAAAAATTGAAACATCCACAAGTATTACATACAGATATATAGTTTTATAAGTTTTTAATATTTTGAATTTATATGCAATGAAATCAATAAGCAATCTCATTTAAATAATTTGGAATTTAACTGTGTAAGTTTTATCATTAGACAGTGTTTTATACTCTTTAAAATTGTTGTTCTCTATATTCTTATTTTTGTAACAGAATCAACTATCATGAAGTATCAAAAGTAAAAATAAAGTTTTACTGTGTTTTTTTTTGTTTTCTTGTTAGCAAAATCAATAAGTATTCAAGAATGTGTGATTATTTTTTATTTATATATTGATAGTTTTAAAAAGTACCCAAAAAACAGTTCCCTTGAACAGGGATCTTAAATATCTTATATCCTCGAACAAGAATTTTAAATAGTTATGTGCTGTGGAGAGATTGGCCATGTAGTTCAAAACTGACAAAAGAGATTAGATTTATTTAACTTGAAGGTTCACAGAATCTTGCAGACAAATCACAGTGGAAGTATCAAGTTGTCAAAGACAATTGATATAATTGTTGTTTAACACAATTTGGATTCATTCTGAATGTTGCACCCAGGATCATTAGAAAAATTTTGATAAAATGTGATTCACTGTATCCAGGTGTCAATCACTGGATTAAGGTTTTGATCTTTTGTTGAGTCTGAAGTTGATTCCTTTATTCATGGTATCATTGTTACTCTGGTCTCCAGCCAGAAAATGAAAAACATTTGAAAAAATATAGATTACATTTGAAGCAGCTTGAGAATCTAAATAGCAGTTGTGTTCTATGTTTGTATGCCTACACTTGCGAGAATAAATTAGATTGGAAATGTGACCATCTGAAAGGCACAGTTACATTGCATAATTTATTCTTGTGGTGTGGCCAATTCACTGTGTAGCTTCCATTACAAACTGGCTGTGACCCACATGTAGTCACTGTAGTGTTTGGCAAGTAATCTTACCAGCAAAATACTTTGCATTAAAAAATGCATTGGGAAAGATCTTGTTCTTAAGTTTGAAATGCTACAAGTAGTTTTGTTGCAATACTCTGGTGTGGTGCAAATAGCATTGCAATTATAATGCAAGTAGTCTTGCATTTAGATATAATCAAAGATTGTTCCTGACTAAGAAAGAAGAATGATGTTATTTAAATTAACATGGAAGAGGAAAAAATCATTATCAAGGAAATGAATAAGGCAATCAGTAGTGTTTGGAGGCAAGCAGTTATGAGTTCATGAACTAGAGGAACTACTCACCTATTGCTAAATGTTTTTAATTAAATATATTGTAAAAGAGTAATCTAGCGTAAACACTTGCTTAAGGTAGATGGGTTGATAAGGGTCACTCACTCTTGGCTGTACCCTTTGTTTTATGCTACTGCAGCAGCAGTAGCAAACGTGCTATCATAAGCCAATGTAAAACCTTTCCACAATGAGCTATTCCATAATGAATTGAATTTCCACAATCTGCATCCCATAATGAATTGAACCTTTTGTCTTATAAGTCAATTCATACCCAAGTCTAGGAGCTTCTTAAGAAGACATAGAGGGCATTTATGAAATGTCAATCTGTGGATCATGTACCAATATGTTTGGAAGAGTAAAATCTTCAGGAAAACTGGTAAAAACTTGCTTTCGGACTAAACCATTTTGAATCCCAGAAGTACTGTTCAACTATTTGGTTGTAAAAATCTCAGATACACAATTTAGAAATAAATGCTCAATTAAGATAATCAAGTTTCCACTTAGATGAAATATTCTATGAGCATAAAGTGGCTTAGGAGTGGGGGAGATCCACAACACTGTCTACTAGCCCAATATAATACTCACTCTGATCAAGAGAATCTGCTACCACTCTAAGTATGCGTAATTGGAAAAAAGAGTCTATTGAGCCATTTTCAAAGTATATCACTAATTGAGGGAGTGTTCAGGCATAGAATGATAAGTTTCCATTTCAATCTATGGATTTCCCAGATTGCAGATATCTGCTCTGTTCCTAAAGAGAACAAGACAAGCGATGATGTTGATGAAGAATGCCCACTCAAATAGAATGCCTGCCTAGGCAGTTGAAACTAATAAATTAACTTCCAGAAAAATATCCTGACCCTGTAATCAAGAGGTATTGTGACATAAATTGAGTTAAGAAGTAATTTTGCCTTATATATGCTGACAGAAAGAATTGTTTGCTGTAATGACTTATATGATTATCATAGCTTTATGTAAAATTGTGTTTTACTAGTTTATGTTCCTTTGGAAAATTTAGTTTTTTTGTATATATTTGGAGTTAAAAAACAAAGAAAGGAGAATCTGAAAAAATAAAACACATAATAAAAATGATAAAGCAATAAATAAGTAAAAGGATTTTATTATTATTATATATTGTTAAGTATTGTAAAATCTGGTGGCTCAAAACTAAAGAGGAAAGGAATGGAAGAAAATTTTAAAATCATGGGGTTTTTCAAATATAATGTCAACCCCCTAAATTTCTTTGACTTTTTAACAGTGTTGAAGAGTCAGAAATTTAGGGGGTTCAACATGATATTTGAAAATTTTAACTCAAATTTAATTTTTGAACAAGGAAAATTGCTTAAATAAAAAATCTTTTTATAATATAAGCAATTTTCCATTTTTTTGTGTACTTGCTTGTAAGTTTAAATTTAGTTATAACTTTTGATGCAAGCAAGTTTAAAAGCTTATAAAAGTGAACATAATCTCAGACCAGGATCATCTTAAGGCAAACATTTGTTAATTTTTAAGAGTTATAAGATAACTCCTGGGTGCTAAGTTGTTGAAAAATTAAATGTGAAAAAGTTCTTTTCAATTTAAAATCATTAACATTTAAATCTGAAAAGATGGAATTGAAGAAAAAGCATTAAGATTATAAATGAATTAAAATATTAAGTTAACAGTTTAAGAGTTTTTTTTAAAAAAAGCCTCTAAACCATTTTTCTCATACATTTTGACTTTTAAAAGATTCTTATTTATCTACATACTATTTTATATATACTTTATAGAATGGTCTGAAGAGAGAGAAAACATAACGAGTCATCATGTGCTTCGAATTATATATCAAGGCAGATTTCTTCATGAAAATATCACATTTCATGGTAAATGATTGTAACTACATTTATTGCTATTTTTAACAAAAAAGTTTAACACTTTATAATTACTTTATAAGTATAGCTTGAGGTTTTTTACAAATGACTTTTTTTGTCTTCTTTGGTCTTTAAGAACTGTTTTAAAAATAATGAAATATTTGATAATGGTTAAAATATTTGATATAAAAGTTTTCTTACAAATGTTTTTTACATTTGCTGACATTTGATAAATTACAGAATTGTTTCACTATTGTTATCAGCTTGAAAAAATGAAAATACTTGCAATAATCCAAATATTTTCATCTTTTCAAGTCCAGAAGTTTTCTTTTTTTTAGCCATGTTTTACTTTCTGACCAGATAATCTGTTTGACCAATTTGCTATAAAAATTGTTCCCGAGGTTTTGATTTACTTTTTCAATTTTTTGTTACTAATTTTTTGATACACATGTCAACCAAAACTTCTCACCCACCCAACATAAGATGTCTTTAAGACATCTTTAACTCATCTTTAAATTGTCTAGATGTCTTCAAGTCGTCTTAAAGATGTCTTATGTTGGGTGGGCAGTTCACATGAATACATGTTGATTACCTGCTACATTCCAATATATTTCCTATTCAATATTTTTTTATTTAAAAAGTACTTTATATATCATAGCATAATTACATATACAAAGTATTCTCTTATGATTTAAAAAATAAATAAATAAATAAAAGTCTTGACTCTATATAAGTTGAGTATGATTTTTTATATCATCTCAATGGCTTGGTATCTGAACTTATTCACTGGTATAAATGGCACACAAAATACAATAGAGCCAACATATTTATGAGGATGTATTTAATGATGTATTTAAACAATATTACTTTTCTTAAAAAACTTTTTATTTTTTATTTAACTATGAAATTTTAGATGAAAATCTTCTGCTTTCAATAGATTCTGATGACAAACATAGTTCCGTTTATGAATTAATAATGAATCTTTCTGGTTAAATTTTAAATTTTAAATTCAAATGATGACTCTAAAAGATGAAACTTTTGATCAGTTTTAGACACACATCTCCCAACCTATCATTATTATTATTATTTTTTTTTCATTATAAAACAATAATGATGTTTAACTTAATGTTTTTTTCATTAAAATACTCTTTTGATAATTTTGACAATTTTTTTTTCCAGCACTTAATCTGTCAGCTGGTAAAAAAACAGTAATGCATTTAGTTCCAAGAGAAAAGTTACCAGAAATTTCTACAGATGGTAGTTACTTTTCCTTGCATTTTTTTTTTAATTTACATTCTATATTTCGTTAAAGAAGTGGTATCCAGAATTTTTTTTTTTTTTTTTGTGTATCTGTCTTTGATAGGCAACTTCAATCTTTAAAGGATTTTTGTTTTTCTTCTTCAATATTTTTAAAGAAGCTCAAATGTTTTAAATAAATAGCACTCCATTAAAAAAGTTTTCAATTGTATTTATAACATTTATAATATAATATTTATAATATTTTTAATTTTGAGTAAAAAATTTTGTCAGTTTTTTAAGAAATTTGTGTTGAAGAGAATAAGCTGGAGAAAGCTATTTTTACATTTTTACATCAAGAAGAAGGCTTTGAGTATCTTTTTCTCCACTTCTTTAACATGACAGATTTTATATCTTTAGCATTTATTTTACTTATAAGTTATTTGGAAAAGTAAGGTTGTATACTTAGGACTAAAAGGTTGAGATTTTAAATTATTACTTCTTTAGAAACAGATAAAACACCAAAGAGCATTGCTAGAAGTTGCTGCTGTATAGTTTTATAGCTTTATCTTTATGGAGCTATTTTAAATTTGTGAAAAACAAAAGCAGCAAAAACACAAAATTTAAACATCCACAAAGAATTTGTAAAAGTAGCAAGAGCTTTTCAATGTTCCGGGTGAAACTTTCTTCTGTGGTTTCCATCTGCTTAAATGTTTGAAGAAAGTTGTTAAAGAAAGATCCAACTTTGGTTTTCATGGAAATTCAAAGTAAAAATCTCCTAGATTTTAAATTGTTTTTAACAGCAAAAAACACGTTGTACAATGTTTCCTTTCTCCCTTTCCCTTTCTCAACTTCTGTTGATTTCCAATTTCCAATAAAAAATGGTTTGGTTTTCACAAATAACATTTTTGTTGTCCTAAGCGTGAAACGAAAAAGCTCACTTAAGTTCACAGATTTTATATTTTATTTTTGAAAAGATATTTAACATTTTTATGTTACTAGTTTCTAATGTTACCTAGGTTAAATTGAATAAAATATATATACATATTGAAATATAAATATATCTGTATAATGTTCATGTATTTATAAAAAAAAATTTTCATGTATTTTCATTATATCAATCTTGTAAAAACATTGTGTTAGATATGAATACCACTTTAGAGTCTAATTAAAATATTATTTCCAATTTTATGAAAAGTTAAAATGGTTTCCTGTTGCTAAAAAAATAGTGAACATGAAACAAGTTTTGTATTAAAGAATTTGTTTTACTTCTTTAATGTTTTTATGTCTTTTTGTATATTTCTTTTTTTTTTTTAAGTCATTTAGATTTAGAAGTATTGGTTGTTGACTCTTATTGATCAATTTTATATTCCCCTAAAGTGCATGCATCTAAAGATATTTAACCTAAATGCATGCATCTAAAGATATTTACCCTCGAATGAATGCATCTAAAGATGTTTAGTCTAAATGCATGCATCTAAAGATGACATTCTTTTACGTTTGTACATCTTTTATTTATTCTTTTTACAATATATTTATGCACACACCAGCATAGTACTAAAGAGGTAGCTGTAGTTAAGGGGTGAATATTAACTATCAATATTGTCAATTATAAACTCATGTTTATCTTTCTTTTTTTTTTTATACCTAATTGCAATACAAGTTAATACTTTTTTTCATCAATCATCCCAGCACAACCTGTGCTAGTGCTGAAATAAAGTTGCAAGAAAGACGAGGCGTATTTTAGCTAATTATCTCGTTTTTGTTATGTCTAACATATTATATTATGCACATATTTTATAAAATAATTTTTAACTGATAAAAATTTTGGTAAAAATGAAAAATGTTTTTACTAACTTTTAGAAATTTTGTTTGTATTTTTAATTGAGTGTTATGTTTATATGAATTTTATTTTACAGCAAGTTTTTGCATACTTACGTGGCTTTTAGCATAAAAACTTATGATTTCCTGCACAATGAGTATTTCCAGAAAATGCCAGGCATAAATAATTTGAATAAATCAAAGAATATTGTGGCAGGAGTGGATTTGAACAGCCCTGCACAGACATTTAACATTGTCATCATACTATGTGGTGTTATATTTGTTTTAGCATTAACTTTTTTCTCCTGCATTAGATTGAAGCTGCGCCAAATCTATTCTCCTCGTCTGCTTTTGATAGAGAGAAAATCTGTTCCTGGTTCAACTTCACAATCTCTATTCTCATGGGTAGTACCATCATTAAAGGCCACAGACCAGGACATCTATGCTTTTTCAGGGCTAGATGCACTTGTATTTTTAAGATTTATGAGGTTAGTTTTAAAGTTTGCGCTTATAACGTTGCCATTTGGAATGATAGTTTTACTGCCTTTAAATGTGTATGGAGGAAATCATTTAACTGACGGATTAGATAAATTGAGTATGTCAAATGTTCAAAGCGGATCTTCCAAACTATGGTTTCATTGGTTAGCTGTTTGGGTGTATTCCCTTGTGGTGCTTTTCTTAACTTTTCTTGAATGGAAAGTTTATATTGGTTTCCGACAAAATTACTTGAAGAAAGGTACTGGGAAACAATTTGTTGTACTGGTAGAGAACATTCCAGAAAATGTGAGCAGGAAATAAAAATTTCTACATTTTCTACATTTCTACTCATGAATTTTCATTTTAAAAATATCTTAAAATAATTTCAAGCTTGTTTCAATCTGGTCTCAAACTAGTTTAAAGACTGTAGAAATGCTTGTTATGTGTTTATTTCTAGATTCGTAATAACGATGACTTGAAAGATAGTGTAGACAAACTATTTCCAAAAATTGTATGTTACATTTTAAAAAATATAAATGGCACAGAATTACTACAGAAATAAGTTTTTTTTGAAACATTTAAAAATCGAGTTTCTGTACAAATGCAAGAAAACTTTAAAATTTCTTTACATTCAGGTGGAGAGTGTCTATTTGGTAAAAGATTTGACAGTATGGAGCAATTTAATCAAGAAACACGATTCCTATGTAATCAAGTGGGAAGTTGCTAAGGTAATATTTTAGTCATTTCTTCCCTTATGAAACTGTCATCCTCATGAAAATACCATCATTGTTAATTGATCATCATCAAAATACCATCATAAAAACATCATTAGGATGCGATAAAGTTTTGCAATTGATTTTTATAAAATTTTAATATAAGTAGTTGTTTAATTTAAAAGTTCTAGCTTCACCATCTTTTTCATAATATTTACATCAACTCACACCATTTTTTCTCCTGTTTTATTTTGTTTGGCTTTCAAAAAGTTGTGTTGTTTATTGTTTATTCAAAGAAGCATAATTTGAGAACCAATGAACATTATAACTTTTTATTTGAAAAATTGTTCTTCAATAAATCTTACGTCAAAGTATCAAGTTAAAACATAAAATTTCACTATTAATTTTTCTTCTAAAGATAAGTAAAAAACTTACTAAAACAACCCCAAAAAACCACAAAGGTTTGAAATTGCCTTAATGACTCAATGAGGTTTTTACAAAATTTTGGTATTTCTTGTTTCCAATTGGCTTTAATTCTTGTTTCAGAATGTATAAAATTTATTTGGACCTAGACTGCTCTTACTTGATGTAGTTGTTTGTTTATACCTTCCCTATTTAGGCAGATGTTAGGAACCAACTGTCTTGTTCTGAATTTTCTGATGCAATTTTAAGAAATCTATAAATATTTTGCTATACGTCTATTGCTAAGACTGCAGCCGTTATTCGCTTCCTGCTTTTTGACTCATTTCTTTGTATTATCTTTTGATTTTTCTCATAAAAATCCTCGAATGTGACTAATTCTGTCAATTATTAGCTTCGTCAGTGACATTCTTATATAACTTTATAGTGATTAGAAAATAGATTTGTTTTTCTGGATTTTTATTATTTTATCATTTTTTTCAGATTTATTTGGAGCAGGAAAAAAAAAGAATGACTTTAAAAAAACACCCATGTGCTAAAAAAAGAGATGCAATTTCTGAATATGAATCAGAGCTTGAGGTAGTTCACATTAAATGTAAAAAAATGTTATCTTTCTCTATTTGGTTGCAGTGGTCAACTTTCTTATTATATAAAGCTTATCTTTATCAAAGTTAAGTATTATATGTTTTTTTTTTTTTTTTTTGTAGAACCTACAAGATCAGTTAGTAGATGAGCAGTTCTCTTCCAAACAAGCTACACTGCATTGTGGGTTTGTTTTCTTCAAGTCATTAAAAGGACAAGCTAGTTCACTGAAGAGTGTCTGGAATTCAAATCCATTGTATTATCATGTGACACCTGCTCCTGAGCCCAAAGAAATTTTATGGGAAAATTTAGCCATTCCTTTTTGGCAAAGGTACATTTTTATAAGCAACACTTTATTTATGGGTGTCTTTTTTTTTTTTTTTAACAGTTTATGGGTGAAAAATCTTACTTAGTCATTCCATGCCAAGTGGTACCATATGTACCTCAGATTTTGATGAAACTTGTTGGGGGTGGTGTATAACAATGAGATAAGCAAGTCCTGAAGTTTTTCAGCTCAATATCTTATGTGGAGCAAATTGTGAATCAGAGCAAATTGTGAATTTGCTTTTGAGCAAATTGTGAATCAGATTAAGTTTGCTTCTTAAACACACAATGGTTTTGTTCAGAAAGTTCTTTATTCCAGTTCTTCCAACAACATAAACAATTTTGCTTTAAGTTCTAAAAATTCAATTTGCTTTGATTTAAAAAATCCATTTTTTTCCAACGTTTTAGGTGTAAGTTAAACATTTAATCTATTAATAACATTTATTTATCTTTAAGTTTTTAGTATATAATGTGATGATTTAAATTGATTGCAATTTTATACTTTTTTTTTAAAGATTTCTGAGTTTTAAAAAGATTTACAGCATTTTATTTGCTCTATTTTTGAAATTTAGTCTGACTTCTGTAATCTATTTATTTTTGTATTTAACTTTTATTTAAAGGTTTATTTCCCACTTCAATTTCTCCCACTTCAATTTTCACAGCATTTTTTGATAGAACACAGATTGATGTGTAGAAAAAAAACTTAGAAAAAAATTTTAAGAAAAATAATGCAACCGTAAGTAATTGACTTTTTGAATCAGAGATATGATTTTAAAAAATCAGGACAGATACTTTTTGATGGCTTGTAACTTTAGAATAAAGAGCTCAAATCAACTAAATTTATTCGAATGTCTAGATGAGTCCAACCCATGAATGTCCAGCATGAGTATATTAACATCCAATTTTATTTGTAGCATTATAAAATCTAGTTTTTAAGAACAAGCTCTTTGAAATCACAAAAATCTAAAATGTAAAGAGAAAATTTTAGTTTTAGCCTATCATTATGAAAAAATCTCAAAAGTCAGATTTTCAATTTTTTACTCATCTGAAAGAATCCACAGAGTGCTTACTAATAGATTGAAAAAATTAAGGAATTCAAACAGTTTGTTTACAACTCATTAAACTTTAAAAATGGAGAAAAAAACAGTTCTTCTCAAAGAACCTCACAAGATATTGTGCTAATACTTTCAGGGCTTGCCTAGAACTTTTTTTTTGGGGGGGGGGGGGGGCTTAAGGGTGAAGCAGGGATGGGGAGTGGGAAGAAAAAACTGATCCTTAACTCCTGAATTGGTTTATGTAAAAACTAAAGGTGTATGAGAATATTCTAATTACCTTACCTGCATTAACCAAGTATGCAAGTTTTTGTTTTATACTCATTGATCTAAGTTTAAGTTTGTCAAATTAAGGAGTAAATAAAGAGAAAGGATTTTTAATTTACTACTATTATCCACATTTTTATTTGTCAAAAGCTATCAACCTAAATTTGTCAATAAGCAGTTAATCAATTGGCAGTTAATCCAATAATCATTGGGTAATCAATCAAATGGAATCTATGTACAGTAGGTATTGCTAAGTATCTTTGTAAACAAATACTGTAAAAAAGAATGTAACAACAAATAATATAACATTTGTGTTAATTTCACTTCCATCAATCTGATTTTTTGTCATTTTAGAATTTTTTTTTTAAAAAAAAAAAAGTTGGGAGGTGATTTTTTTTTGTACTCTCAATTTTGGCTTTTCAAAAACATTTGACTCCCAACTCTGACTTCTCATCCCTAGAGGAAGGAGAATAAAAAAAGAGAAAAATTCAGGGGAAAATCCCTTAGTTTTTTTACAAATAAGTTAATTCATACTTCATAATATTGAATTTATCAATTTTTGTTTCATCTTTTTTCATAAATTTTATTTCACCAGTTTTTATGTAAATGACATAAGCACCATAAAGTTTTCTTCTTTATTTTTCCAGCCATTAGACAGGCTGCTTTGACGTTCAATAAATATTTGTTTATCAAAAAATTAAATGATTAACTTAATCTCCTTTAAAACTAATATTGGCAAAAATGATATGGTGCCCTGGAAAGTAAGGTTTTTAAAAAATGTTCACAAAAGTTATTTTAAAAAATAGTTTTTAATTGCTCACCAAAAGCAGAAATTTAAAGTTTTTATTAGAAATTTTCACATCCTGTGTTTCACGTCCTGTGTTTCACATCCTGTGTTTCACGTCCTGTGTTTCACGCAGGGCTGTGGAGTTGGTAAGCTGCTGTTCCGACTCCGACTCCTTGATTTTATCATGGACCGACTCCCGACTCCAACTCCTTCATAAGTAACCAATTTGTAACAACAAATAGTTGTTTGTTTTACTACAGTTATTTGTTTGTAACAACAAATAATTGTAGTAAAATGTTAATATTGGCTATTTCATCACTATGATACAAAAATTCCAACCACTTAGTGCTTTAAACAGTATTTATAAGAAAACAATTTCTGAACAAACAACTTTTCTGAACTCTTGTTATGCAATAAACTCTTATGCAGTTGCTAATAACATTATAAATTTGTCAAAATCATGTTTGAAATATTGTCAGTTGGACAATATTTCAAACATGAAAGAACTTGTTCTTCTCTAAGTTCATATTCTTTAAGAATCTTTTCTACTAAGACCTGGAGAAATTTGCTGGTGTGATTAGTTTTGGCGTCTTTTACTGCCAATGTCTTGGTAACTGCTTCATTTTTTTCAAAAAAGAATCACTAATTTTCTAATACTCTTTCTCTCCAGAGAAACAAAGTTAATTGAATACTTACAGTCTTTGTGTTTGTGGAGCAACTCTTTGGTGCTTGGTGGTGGCACGCCTAGCTTTCTACTAAGAATATGTAGCACAGTGCCATGAAATTTAAGTCGGGAGTTAGGGGATCATGAAGTTATATAGTTTAAGGGAAGGTATAGGAGAGCGCAAGGGAGGTGATATATGATTCTAAGTGATAAGCAGCAAAATACCCTATTGCTTATCACTGTTTTAAAGGCCTAAAAATAACATGTCAAACTCCTTGTCCTCCAGTTGTTGCAAACTACAATTCCCATTGTGTCTGGATATCCTACAGCTTTCAGACCATCCTGGGACTTGTAGTTTTGTAACATCTATAAAATCCTTATGAAAATTATGAAACTTTGAAAGATTTTTTTTAAACCAGAGTTGGAGTCGTTACAATTTTTCCGACTCTGACTCCAGCCAAAATGAGCTCCGACTCCACAGCCCTGGTTTCACGTCTGTATCTTTGTCAGTTGACCCTCTGCTCAACTTAAAGCATTTGTAGATCTATATAGATTACAAGCTGCATTTAAATATAGATTTTAATCATGCTGCATTTTGATTTTATCAGCGTAAAGCATTCAAAAGACCTAAAATCTAGTTTTAACCTAAAATGCTTGATTTGAACAAAAACCTAGCATTACATGTTGTTTGGTTTAAATCTTGCTTGGCAATAAATGCTAAATTTGTTTAAATTGGGGTCTTGAGTTGATTGAGTTTGATGTCTTGTCTTTATCATCACTTAAAAAATTTTCATACTTAAAATCTTTATAAGGATTTTACAATTGTGTTTTAGAAGTCTGCGTATGGTTGTTGGGTTTTTCTTTGTCTTTGTACTTGTGATATTCTGGACAACTCCAATCTTGTTTATTTCATCTCTTACAAAATTAAGCTCTATCGCAGCAGAGCTGAAATGGTTAGATGAGTGTAAGTATCATGATTAATTGTGTATCTTTAGTTTATTTTGTTTTTGTTTTTCCAAACTTTTAGAATCTTGTGAATTAAAATTTAAATAGGAAGACAATAAAAGAGAAGAAGCAACTTCATGTACACTTTTCAGTGAACTTGTCCTTTTGATGACTTGAAGAAAACATATTTAAAGTCTTTGAAGTTACACTTGTGAAGGAAGAAATTATACACAATTTTTTAACTGTGTACTTTTGACATAAATGTTATTTTTAAAAAAATAGCTAATGTTTCAAAAATATTTTTTAGGGCGAGCTGGAACTTCAACCTTGGTTCAAAATTTTATTCAAGGAGTTATTCCTGTGATTCTTATTGCCATCTTTTCCATGATATTGCCTTATGTAAGTCTTACAATTATGTCATTTCTTTTCAGTCTTGTTTTTTGTGTGGAAGTTATTTGTGTTTTTATCACCCTCATTTTAATGCCATTAATTTTTCTTTAAAGATTTTAAGAGCTGTGGGAAAATTCCAAGGGCGTGTTAGCAACAGCGCAGTCTATATGGTGACCTTCAAGTTTCTGTTTGTATTTCAGGTCCATTTTTATGTTTGTTTGCATTTTGCCACAAATTCTTTTCTGCCAGTAATAAATATTGAATTCTTCCTTAAAAAAAAAAATCCTGTCCATTTCAAGATCTTTTGATTATTCAACTTGCAGTTTTATGCATTATTAAACTTATATTTACACTTTATTCAATAAAAAGAAACAGCTGCTCCAAAAAACAGTTTGTTTTTTTTTGAGCAATTTGCAATGTGACTCAACTTTTCAACTTTGATTGAATATAATTTCTTCTTACATTTACAAAAAGCTTTTGTTTTTTAGTTCTGGCTTGAAACTCTCAGTTTTCCATTTTACAACATAAATTTAGAATAAAGAACTTAAAAGATTTTATCCAACAAGTTTATTATAGCAAGTTTAAATGATTTTTCATGTACAGGTTTTTTTCTGTAAATATATATCATTCATCTCATTGGGCTCAGAATCACAGACATTACAAGGCTGAAATAACTTGATGTCAGTAAATGAATTTTTTCCCCATTAAAAATGATGTCATGTCAATTTTTAAAAGTAACATTAATGGTAATTATCATATTAACAACAATCTGCTGAGGTTTTAACTGACTAATATGAGTTTGAAGATCAGATTCTTCTTTATACAACTCTGATGTCTCTTTTTTTTTATAAAACTGGTGAAGTGGCCTATTAAAGTGGCAACTAGAGTATTTTAGAATTCTTCTGAAAGTCAATGTTTTTAACTTTAAATGGAAGAGGTGTTAATTATAAATCTTGCTTCATATCTTTGGTAAACTGTTTACAAATACTTTGATTTGAAGCTTTGTCAAACCCTATTTTTACATATAATATTCCGTTCATCTTAACTTGAAACGTTCACTTAAATTTTTTATAATTTTAGTAACTGTATAATTTAGTATACTTTGAAGTGAGCATTTTTCTGAGGTTTCAGTTAAATTAAACGGCTTTAGGATAGAGTTTTAGCTTTTCTTCTCCAAGCCTATTAAGGGATGCATTTTAATATTGTGAAAAAAAAAAAAAAATTTCAACAAAAATTAAATCAGTTTGGATTTTCAGAGCAAGAGCCTCCTCTAGTCATAGTTATTGGAGTCATTTTGATGTTCTTTGCAAAATATTAGCTGAATCTTTGATGTAGTAAGGAATAAAGATCCATGGTGTTCATCAGTTAAATCTGCAATCTTTGCTCTTTTACTTCTTTTAAAACGTTCTTGACATTCCTTAACTCTTCCTGGTCTTCCTGGTATAGTATGAGAAGACACTTTATCACGATGAAATTTCTTCCCAACCAATTATTTAAAATAAGTAATAATAAATTCAATAAGGATTTCAGCAAGTGATTTGTTTGCTTTTCGAGCTGAAAATTACTTTATGACAAAAAGGGAGGAGCAGATGTGATTTGACAAAACAAGGTTTACAAAATGTAGTTTACTTTAACATATCCAAAAAAATTAAAAAAAAAAAAGCAAACTTTTTTGTCGGACTTTTTTGTTGTTTTTAAAATTTGGTCTGGTTCACTGAGCGTTGTATGCATGTGATTTCAATAACTAAAATTTTGGTGGAAAAATCACTACTCCATAACATTCCTTCTCTAACAAACAACTCAAGAACGGTTTTGAATTATTTTAAAAATTTTCCTGAATGAATGGTTTGATTAAAATAATAAAAAAAATGATTTATATTAAATTACAATTTCAATATTTTTTTTGCTAAAAATTTTTTCAAAGAAATTTAACTCTCTGATTTTTTTGTTAAATTTTTATTTTAGACATTTAACACGTTTTTCATATATATCATCTCGGGTTCAGTCCTCCAGGATTTGAGTCAAATTGTCAAGGCTCCCCTTGATCTTCCGAGTTATCTTGCCAAATCATTGCCAAGTCAAGCTGGCTTTTTTCTTAACTACATCACCCTTACATCTTTTGTTGGGTTGGCAATCGAGCTGACAAGGATTGTCCCTTTGATTTTAACTACAATCAACATTAAGTTGTAAGAATGACATGTTTGTACCTTTTCAGTGACTTTTTCTTATCATTGCATGTCTGTTACCACCATGATTTTTTGCTCTAAAAATTTGTTACACGCTTTACGGCACCGAAAAAAAATGTTCGCAAAATTCTTTTTCTTAAGCTTTGCTCGGACACAGCGGCAGATTCTAGAAGCTTGGAAACCGAAGCGTGCTGAATACGAAATTATGGTAATTTTTCGTTTTTTTTTTTAATGAAATACTTTATTGACTTTTTTAAAGCCATATTTAAACTTGTTTGTGGTTTTTATGAATTTAGCTGTTTTTCCGAAACTTTTTATCTTTTTTAACCCAAATTTACCAAAACTTGTTGCGCTCGGCTCGATTAATATGTCAAGCTATTAAAAGTTTAATGTATAGTCAAATTTTTACGCTAATTTTTGTTTTCTCAGTATTCGCAAGCACTGCTTTTCTTCTTGATTGGAGTCTCTTATTCAATTCTTTCACCGATTATAATTCCGTTTTTCGTTCTTTATTATGCCTTCGGGTATATCGTGTGGACCTATCAACTGCTGTATGTGTATATACCGGAAAATGACCACGGAGGAAAATTCTGGCCGGAAGTCTTTTCCAGGTGATTTTCAATTACACTTTGTCTTGATGTCCTAATGCAAGGTGGTGTTCTTGAAGGAATTTTTTTTTTCTTTTGTGATTTAATCTCAGTATTTTAATTATTTAGATTATTTTTTTTAGAATTATTGCTTGTTTGGTTGTATTCCAACTTCTCATGATTGGTGTGTTCTTGCTCAAACAAGTTTGGTATGCTGCCGCTTTCACTTCTCCGTTGGTTTTACTGACTGTTGTGTTCTGGTGGTTGATGGTTGACAAATTCCAACCTTGCAGTGAGTTTCTCGTCCTAAGTGAAGCTATTGACACGAAGCTTGGGGAAAGACGATTTCTTGAAGTAATTTTAAGTTATTATTGAAAATTATTTTCCGTTTAATTTCTCTCATCTCTCATCTTACATTTTATTTCTTAACTACAAAATTTTATTGGAAAAAAAAACATTTTAGGAAGTCAGAAGAACATATATTCGCAACTATTCAATACCGGATATGTTTGAACTAAGTACGGACAATAAAATCTCTCCTGACGATTACATACCTATCAACGAGTCAAGGGCATTTTCTGACGAAGAATCGCATGAACTTGGAGAGAATGGTCCATTGTTATCCAAGTAACTTTAAAATATCGGAAATCTTTTTTTTTTTTTTTAATCTTCAAAGTGTACATTTTATAGCAGACACGTCTTATCGTTCTTTGAAATATTATTTTTCGTTCATCATAAAATGTGTCTTATTTTCATGGTGTTTAACTGAAACTCAAAGGTTTTTACACCTCAAATTGTCCAGTCCGTGTAACCCATCATATCAGATTAATACCATTTGTTTATATTCATTAAGGAAATTAAAAATTCAATTCAGTCTCTAACTTCTATTGACTAAATAAGGAAAAAAAAAAATTTTTTTCAAATATTTTTCTTCGCGCTTCTAAAATGGGGTCGGAATCCTCTAAAATGGGGCCGGGATTCTTTCAAATCTAAACTTACTAATAGTTAATCTGAAGACTGTCTTCAGATCCAAATTTTTTAACTGCGTTGTAGTCCTTCGGTATCTTTGAGCTAATTTTGTCATCCCTCGTTAAAAGGAGTTAAGTTTATCTTTTAAATACTTTAAAATATTTTGGGTACAAGTCACATTTAACAGAATAAATATTAACAGTGGTGTAAAGTCAAATGGTAGCAGTGGTCTTTATACACAACGAAAAGCGCAAAAATGAAACATTTGCATCGTCTTCCGTGCCACCAGTCAAAAAACTGATTTCATATATGAGCGATTTGATAAAATGTTGCCCACAGTTTTGTCTAGTTTGACCACCCTAGACTAGTGAACGAGAACTTTCAGTATCGTTTTCGGTGGAAACCGAACCCGAAATTTCTGCTTCGACAACCTTTTATGTATTTGGTTTTGAATATAGTAATAATAATATACAACATATATAAAACATACATGCATACATATTACATAGGTTTAGTTTGTTATGCAAAATAGTTACTCCATGTTATTTTTGCTATTGATTTGGTTTTCAAGTTTCGGCTGGTTTCGGTTTCGGTTTTGGTTACGGTTTTACTGAACGGAAATTTCGGTACTTAGCGTGTTTCTCACATCAGCTGAATTGCGAACGTCATTCGGAGCTTAGGGGTGTGATGTACCAAAATCAGCGTATCTAAAACATAATGGTTAAATACACACACTTAATCAGAGAGACGATACAAATAATATCGTCTTCAATCGGAAGGGACACGAAAAATGGTTGAATCTAAATGAGATTAAGAAACTTCGATGGCCGAGTCAGTCACTTGATATGAACCCTATCAAACATCTCTAGGCTATATTAGATCAGAAACTGCGCAAAAAGAATAATAGGCCATCATCAAAGACAGAATATTCAAGATTATTGCATAAAAGATGGCAAAAAGTTCCTCAAGATGAATATTCGTGAATTCATTTGTAGCATGGCTAAAAGGGTTCTAACATTGAAAAATGTGAACGTGATGTCAACTAAGCAATAATTATCCACATTGTAACCATTTAAAAACTTTTTCATTGAATCTCAAAGTTTTTATTTATAAAGTTTTTATTAATAGAAACGTTATTAAAATATTGATACTTTATTAAGTGTCTATTCAAATGTGTGTGTGTGTACACACCTTTTTTTTTTTTTTACCAATTTTATCAGTTGACTCAATCTTTTTTTTGACTAACCATAAATCAATATAAGTACAGCAGTAGTTGTTTAGATTTAGGGTTGGTTAACAGAAGAAAGCTTCAGTTTTAGTAGATTAACGCTAAAAGTTTTGCAAGCTTAGTCATCTCAGCTGACTTTTGCATTGAATTTTAATCATCTCAATTAACGCATTTAAATGTTTATTAACAAATTTGCAAGAACAAAATACCTGCTGTTGTATTTAATACAGAAACAACTTATTTAAATCTAAATAAAAAGAAAAAGGACTCTTAAATCTTATCAAAACTATATTTTGGAAAGATTATTCAGCGGTTGAGTCTACCGTTCTTTGCTCAAAACGTAGAAAATATTTCCTGGGACTGATCCTTACTTCTTTATTCATCCGCGTTATGAAGGTAAATATAAATACATGTATTGATACACAATGTACTTTAGTTAAAATTAATGACGTTACTATGGTTACTACAGATACTATACTTATGCTGTAAAGTTCTTATCTGCATATCAGAGTTATTAGAGGTAGAAAATGTGAATGTTTTATATGTAGATGCAAATTAAAAATGTGCCGTGAAAACTCGTTTATCAAGGCGCTGAAAATATTTCAAGTTCACTTACAGTTCACTTATTTCCCAAGATTGTTTTGCCCAAGTGGGACAAGGAATTCCACATCTCTGGAATTTGACAGCAACTGTAAAATCAACATCCCCACCAACGCCAGGAAAAGTTATGCCCAGTTTTATCAGAGATTTGAGCACCAATAAATAAGGGAATAACTTTAAAAAATTTTTGATCCAAAGCAACTCGTTGCATCTGTCGGAAAGATTGAGCTTAAAAAACTTTTATTTTCTTTGGATAAACTGAACTAATTTCATACCAAGTAAGGTTTTGGTGCTTGAAAATTTTTTTGGATTTTTTAATAAGTTTAAAATAATTTTTTTATGATTTTAAAGCCAGCACTTTTGTAATAATTTCCATATGGTTTTTAAATATTTGCAATAGGATTGAAGTTGAAAAATTTCTGAGAAGTGAGAGAGGATATAAAAGTGTGAAATCTGTTCTCAATTTTAAACAACGAGTTGATTGGAAAATTATTCAATTGAGAACAACGAGCTGATTGGTTAAATGGAGATTTTCTATTGCCAATAAAAGTAAACGAGGTAAGTATTCTATTAGCTACACTTTTTTTTTAGATAGCTAGGTTGCAATTTGTATAATTTATTTTGATTTTTTACGGATGTATAGTTAGTAGAAAAAGATACTCCTATCCTGTATTGCAATCACAGAAAATGAATAAACAAATGATATCGATATCAATTTAAGTGTAGATGGAGAAGAGATTCCTTAAAATTACTCTGTTACCATTAAATATGAGTTAGGAAATGTAAAAATCCCAAAGATTGATAGAAAAAAATACCAAAACCTGCGAATATTTCATGCTTAGATTACATGGTGTCTGAAACGCTAGATTACATAGTGTCTGAAACGCTAAAGATTTTGCTTCAAATGGTCGGAAAATAAACTGCAACATTAATGCACCAGTGTCCGTTTTGCATGGCCTTATTTCCTAACTTTTAAAAAGTAACCAATATACTTTAGAATCTTTGTGCAGATTATAGGACTACACAAATGTTATTTATCACCGTTTATTAACAGGGGGACAAAAAAAACAACAACTAGAGCTTGTAAATATTCCTGGTTTACATATACTGTTAGTGCTGTAGACATAACTTTAAGAGGCTAAAAAAAACATTTTTTTTGAAAACAAAGAGTTTGGGTTACAATCATGGCCTACTATAGTGACAGGCCGAGTAAACGTACGGCTTTTAAAAAAACTGTAGGCGAGTTTTTCTTTTAATAATTTGTAATATGGCGCGATCAAGGAAAAAGACGTGTTCTTTCAATTTCATATTCAATTAATTTCAATTATATTGTATGTGTATTAAATTTGCATTCTTTTTAGATCTAAATAATTAGATTCATAAAATATGGTTTTTAAGTGTTGTGTCTCAGGATGCAGAGGTAACTACGATGTTACAAAGTCTGTGAAAGTTTTTCGCCTTCCAAATAAAAAAAATCTGGATGAACGAAAAAGATGGATAAGTGCTATACCTCGAGATAACATTCCAGATGGCCCAAATACTTTTATTTGTGAAGAACATTGGCCTAAAAACTATGAAAAAGTTTTAGTTTACGGAAAGTTAAGACCAAAATATCCACCATCTGTATTTTCTTCTGTAAACTCAAGTCAAATTCCAACTCCACAGGCACCACCAAGACCAACAAGTAAAGCATTACCATCTTTTAGAAGTATTGTGCCTGATGAAATTGAGGATTTTGTAAAAGCTGACAATATTTCATCCTTTGATGATTTGTGTGAAAAAATAATGTCTAAATCTATATCTTTTTCTTTTTCAATAATATCAAATATCTATGAAAACTGTTTACATCTTCAATCTGCTGATATATTAGACAACTTGGGTGTTCCAAAGTTTATTTTAAAGATAAAAAATGATTTATCCTTTGATAGCTACCACTGTGGTATTAAGTGCACCATAAAACCTCTTTCTTACAACCATATAAATACTATTAACTGTATTAGTTGTCTCCATGCTGCAATACACTATCTGAATTCATTACCAATTGATCACAAAAAAAGTATTATTATTGAACAGATGTTAAGTATGAACTCCTTAGTGTTTATTGGTGAAAAAAAATATTCTCCTGATATGGTTGCCAGGGCATTTGAGTATTTTTCACTGTCAAGAACACTTTATTCTCGATTACGTGATGACTATGAACTACCAAGTATATCACTGATGACAAAATTGACATCAAAAGTTAGAAATGTTGGAGATGATGATTTTTTAAAGTTGTATTTTGACAAATGTTCTATTTCTCAAAGACTGGTCATTCTACTAATTGATGAAAATTATGTTAAACCACAGTTAACATATCAAGGAGGGAACATTTTTGGTAAATCTGTTAACTCCCCAAATGAATTGGCAAAAACAGTTTTGGGTTTAATGATTTGTTCTTTGTTTGGTGGAAAACAGTTTTTGTATAAAGCATTACCAGTAACAGGTTTAGATGCTAAATTTCAGTATGATCAAACAATGCAAACGATTGAAACAATAAAAAATTGTGGTGGCTCTGTTGTTGCTATTCTTTGCGACAATAATAAAGTAAATAAAAAGTTTTTTGGAATGTTTAATCTCCGTAATACTTGGTGTACTAATGATAATATTTTTCTTCTTTATGATTTCGTTCATTTAATAAAATCTATTCGTAATAATTGGCTCACAGAAAAATGCCAAGAACTATGTTTTACTTATGAAGGTGTTTCAAGAACTGCAAAATGGTCAGATCTTAAAAAACTTTTTCAACATGAAAAAGATGCTATTGTAAAACTGTCTAAACTAAATGAAACTGCAATTTTTCCTAAACCAATCGAACGTCAAAATGTGTCAACTTGTTTAAGAGTATTTTGTGATGAGACTGTAGCTGCTTTAAAAACTCATTCATCCATAAAAAATGTTGATGACACTACAGTTTTTTTATCTATTTTTATTAAATTTTTTAAAATTGTTAACGTTAAAGGACTTTATGAAAACATTTGTACTAGACATGAAAATCGTGCTGTTTTTTCATCAAACAATGATGAACGATTGAACTTTCTTTTAAATTTGGCTGATATGGTCGAAAAAATGGCACCTGAAATACACGGTCAAAGAATAAAAAATTTAACCAAAGATACTTCTCGTGCTTTTTCCCATACGTGTCGTGGAGTGGTTGAACTAGTGAAACATTTACTAATTACAAGTCATAAGTATGTTTGTCTTGGACATTTTACTAGTGACCCTATTGAGAAAGCATTTGGAAAACTTCGACAAGGATCAGGTGGTACCTATTTTATAAATGTTCAGCAAATATTGCAAAAATTTAGCTATGATACCAATATCTAAGCAAAGTTTTGTTTTTTTTATTGACATAAAAAAAAAAAAACTTTGCTTAAATATTGGTATCATAGCTAATGATTTAGAAGTTTCATCAAGTCATTTGTGTGACAAATGTAATTATGTAATGCAAGATGATACTTTGTTAAATGTTTTTCATAATCTTCCTGTTATTGAAAGCGATTTGTCTAAAGAAATTAAAATGTCTTTGGTTTATATTGCTGGCTATGTCAGTAGAGAAGATCCTCCAGTTGAAGATACATCATTTTGTTTTGACCAATTTGGAGAATATATCAGAGAGATTAATCATGGTGGGTTAACTTTGCCTGGTGATAACATCTGCCATTGGATATTTTATTCGTACATTTTATTTCACCATCTTTACAAATGTGTCTGTCGTGTTAGCTTATCTAACAGTTTCTTGATGGTATCTGACTTTTATGGATTTACCAATGTTTCAAAAAAACATTGTAGAATCCTTGCCAATATATTTTTTAACAATTATTGCCATCTTTACTTCCCGCGATCTTCAAAGGAACCCAAAATGAAAATATTGAAACTATCTTAAACGTGATATATATAATATTGTTTTTTTTAACTAATTGTAGTTTTATTTTGAAAAGTTATGTTGTTGTTTTTTTTCATAAAGATGTTTGAGGTTTTAGTACTATAAAAAGTGAGTCTTTACTATGTTATAATGAAATGCGGTTTGCATTTAATAAACGATTTTTTTCATTTAAGAGGTTTTATTTGTTACAAAAACCTTTATTTATGATAAATTAATTACTATCTAATGAACTAATGAATCTATTTATTAAATAACCTAAAAAACGAATGCTTCCGTAAAAAAAAAAAACTCGCCTACAGTTTTTTTAAAAGCCGTACGTTTACTCGGCCTGTCACTATAGTAGGCCATAGTTACAATTTATCAACCAAAAAAAAATATCTCAGATAAACATTTACTGAGCATCCTAAAAAGGTCAGCAAAAGAAAAATTTTTCATTTGGAAGACAATGTTTTTTAAGGGTTGTCGAAGAACATAAAAAACTGAGCTGTTTTTGTTAGAAGTTTCGCCTTGGATTCCCGCAGTCGAATACATTAAGATACTTAGAGATTTTGAAAAAATTGTTCATAGCTGTTTTAGAAAATCTCTACATATCGCACACTTAGTTCAATATGAACATAAGTGCAAAATCACGGAAACCTAAGTGTAAAAAAAAAAAAAAAATAGTAAAATCACGTAAAACAAAGAAACGACATTTTAAAGCTGGTATAAAATTTACTTGCAACCTTAATTTTTCATATTATATTATAATCATATAATGAAATTCCCGTAAAAAAAAAAGTGCTTTGGAGCTGAAGTTTGGAGCTGACCACTGCTCCAATGCAGATTAGGATTGCAGCCAAGACCTTCGTTTGAAAAAACTGTAGTTGATTATACAAATAAATTACAGAGAATTAATTAAGAATCAGAATTTATAATTTTAATCCGAACATCAATCTAATCAGAAAATATTTCACAAGATTTGTCACCAATTTTTGAATAAATTAAAAATAATTCTGAAAAAACAATGTTAAAAAAAACAATAACAAAAATCTCAAAAAGTTGATCACGTGTTTTTGGATTTAAACTCACCAAAACCGCGAGGAATAAAATTTCACTGGATAACAGCCTCAATTATATCCTTTTTAAAAACTACACTGGATAACAGCCTCAATTATGTCTTTTTAAAAATTACACTGGATAACAGCCTCAATTATGTCTTTTTAAAAATTACACTGAATAACAGCCTCAATTATGTCTTTTTAGAAATTATACTGGATAACAGCCTCAATTATGTCCTTTTTAAAAATTATAGATTGTCATTCGCACTGTCGTTAATCGCACTTCAAGGGAAAATAAAATTTGCAGATTATTAGAACAGTGAAAATGACCAAAAAACATTCGAGAACAAAAACTTTTTGGGTGTGGGAGGAAGAGGGGGCGGCGCTTTGTTTAAGAAAAACATTTGCATGGTGTATAATACTAATATAATAATATATAAACACACATAGTATAATATATAAACACACACACTAAATGTGATCCTTACTAAAAAGAGGCGCGATAAAGTTTGATGAGTTCTCGTTATTTGATAACGAGGTATATAATAACGAAATACTTGCACATACAAATATTTACATTTAACAACATCTCTGTACAATGTTTACAAATTATAGCCGAAAAGAAAAGAGTAGAAAACAGTTACCCCCCTGTTATTTTAACAACAACAAAAAAAAAAACCATTAAAAATAAAGTCTGATCATGCAAACTTCCTGTTTAAAAAAAAGGCACCTAATAATTTAACTTGAATATAAAAAATGCATACAAAAATACTGACATCAAAACAGTAAAAAAAACAACACACAAACAAAACAAATGTCACATCGTTATTGAGAAGCCGATAGTGTGAGATTATCATTTGATTTCTAAATAATCATCAAACTTAATGTAGGCTGCCTTCAATTTTGAAGATAAAATTTTATCACTCGTGTTGGTAAACTTGAAGGTTTCAGCGAAAAAAGATTTACATCCAGAAACCGAAAAGCAACAAAACATTCTATCATTATAGATGCCAATAAAAGTATTTAATTTGACACCCCAAATTTTTTTCATTCCAGTTTACAAGATTCCAGCTTACTGCCGATATTTTTGTATTTTAAACACCCCTAGTAACTGATTGGTCCAGCACTATTTCAAATTCAACCAAAGAGTCCAATACTCCAATGAGGAAGCTAAAGCGGTTTGCATCGCGGAAAAACGACCAAGGTTCGTACATCTGTAACGTTGCAGCAGATTCGTTTAACAAACGAAGCCAATTCTGCAAATAACGATCCCTACAAAAAGAATAGAGCAGCTAATACCCTGGGGTTCAATTTAAAAAAAGGTTCATAAAGCTCAATTTAAAAAAAGGTTCATTTTGCTTCGCTATTTCACATTCTACAATATAAAAATATTTAGATAACACGACTCCCCAACCCCACCCCTATTTTCGTGACATTAAAACCTAAATTTGCGAATCCTCGACATTTAAACGCACGCTTGCTACAACAGTAAAAATAAAAATCAATTATAACCTCAAACCCAAACATAAGAACAATTCAAATTTCTGCTCTTTTCCTATGGCGAGTTGTGCAGTATTAATGGTTTGAACCATAGTGCAAAACGAACTGCGGAGCTGCAATGCGCTTGCGGAAATGTTTGAATCGTCAGTGTATACGTAACCGTCAAACACTTTTTCTAAAGAAATCGAAAAACAAATAACGAATATCATTGTAAACATAGCATCAAATTGTCACACACAAAAAAGTATTGTCATGAAGAGTTTTAAAGGAAATTTTTTATGAGACCTACTGATATAGTCCCAGACGTAGAGATTCTTTCCGAACAGTTTCGAAGATTTGAATCCATAGAGGAAGACAAGTTTCATCGCTTCGCAAAAACCACCTTCACCGCACATTAAAAATGTCATATTTTCCTGATAAAAAAACGTCATTTTTAATGTCTATTAAGATTTTTATAGGTATTATGATTTTTCTTCATGATTTTTCATCAAAATTAATTTCATGATTTTCTTCATGATTTTTCATCAAAATTAATTTCATCTTACCTCGCTGTCTTTATAGAAGAATTTGACGATATTGTTAACTGCATCTGCCATTTTCTCTTGTATATCTGATGATGTCACTAAGATAGAAGAATGGGAGGAGCACAAAAGTTTAAATGAAACTTTTCATTGTCTGTTACACATCACCGATTGTCGATAAATCAATATGTAATAATTTTGCAAAGAATAAATTTTAGCAGCTTACATTTTTGATTTCCTAAAGGTGAGCAGTTCCTTGCCGTCAACGCACTTGATGGAGATGTTCTACCAGAGGTGCCATGATGAAATTCTACAACAAAACGTTAAAGAAAAAATTTCCCATTTAAAAACTTTTCAAAAACCACGAGGCCTCTATCAACACAATAACACTAACTTTGAGCAAGTTTTTTTTCAGTGAAATTTCTTTGGTTTAACATTGATGCAATCAAAAGTCTCTCTGTGCTGCCATCGTCTTCATTTTTGGACAACCAGCGACCACATTGAAACCTTCAAAATTTTACAAAGCCATAAAAAATAGTTCAAGAAAAGAAACTTTAATTGAGAAATAAAAATAAGAATGTGAAAAGTAATTTTCTTTTTAAAGCATTTGATTTTGATTACTTGTATATGTGTCCTGTAATTTCATTTGTAACCATGACATACTCAACAAACCATCCTGGTGAAATACCTATAGAGAGAGTTAAACAACATACAACAAGTAAAACCTATTTATACAAAGATAGAACAAAACCTTATTTAAACATACCCATGTTGTCATGGCCGATGCGAAGAGCTGTTAAAATTCCAAGATTTTTATGCTAAAAAAAATTTAATATCTCTCAAACATCTTAAATACAGTTGAGAGCTCAGTTGTCTCACTTGCACAACCACACTAGAGATTTTTAATTTATTTGAACGTATCATAAAATACTAGTATTATTGACTTAAACTATCCGTACTTTAAATCGAAACTCCGATTCACCCTTTGGAATGTTTATAGTACCCGTATTTCCAAAACTTCCCGTTAGATTCAACCAACAGCTGGACGTAGTTGCTGATCCTATGTGTTTTCCAAGTAACAATTGAAATTTATAAGTCATCACTAAATAAAAAAAGAACAAAAGAAATTTTAAAAATTTCAATTTTAAACACAACTGTTGATTAATTTTGTTAATATTTATATTTTATTCATTTATAGTTTATATGATTTTATGAATTTATGTTAGATAACAAAATTCAACCTGTGTTAGAAAAACCGTTGGTGAAGCAATAAAAATCAACGGCATTCAAAGAGAGAAGATGAAAGAGAAATTGTTCCATCTCATCTTCAGTTCGTATAAAAGCATAGTTTTTATATCTTTCGCTAAAAAAAAAAAAATAACTTTACGAAAGAAACTTAAAAAAATAAACGGGGGTGAGGAGTTGAAGTAGGGGAGGAGGTAAGTGTATTAGCATAAATTATGATAAATACTTCAAGATCTTTTTCTGATCCAGCAAAATTCTTAATTCTTCAGCTAATGTTTTTTTCTCTAAAGCTAATCTTGTCCAAGCACGTGCATAACCAGTGTCTGTCTTTATTTCTTTCATTTCTAAAATAGTTCTAAAAAAGAATTGTTCAAATAACCAAAAATTCTTCAAAATAACAAAATCATTTTTTTAAAAAAAAAAAAGGTGGTGATTTATCATTTTAAATGACTTACTTAAGGTTATTAAGAAACTGAATTCTAGTTACTAAGTCCTGCTGTTCTCGAGATTGAAAATGGATGCTAGGGGAAGCTGGAGAAGATTTTTCTTTAGTCCCTTCGTTTCTTGCTTCTTTTCCCAAATGATCAAAATATGGTCCTATATCTTCAATAGCTGGACTTTTACTACGAATAAAACCCTGCTTGTGATGATTTTGCCGACTTGTTTCAATAACTAAGTGTTTTAACTCTTCTAAACATTAAAAAAAAACAAACGTAAATATTGCCACAGACATAAATGTAAAGTAATCCGATGAAGTTTCCAAAAAAGTGACCTGGTACACTTTCCACATCTGCAAGACCATAAATAGCTGCGAGTTTAGCACAATCCTTTTGGTAAAATGCCAGTAAATGAGACCATAAAGCTGATTTTGACTAAATAAAACCATAAAGCTTATTTTGATTAAATAGAATTATATAACAAAAGCAGCAGAAAAAGAGCTAAGAAAAAGACAGTAGAGAAGAATGCTTCTGTACATAAATAGTATAGGAAATGTAGAAATATAGTTATAGAATTCTATACGTATATAGAATGTTTTATATGTATCTGATGTTAATTACATTTTTTAAAATAAAAACAGGTTTTAATTTTGAAATATTTAGCATAATAGTTTTATGATAAGTGAGAAAAAAAACCCTCAAATTTATTTATATATTTATCATAGATAAAACAAGAAGCTTTACTGTTTTGATAAAGAAAAGAAACTTGTAATAAGACATTTTTAAATTGTGATTTAATTTTTAAAAAAATTTTAATCTAGAGTAAATAACACTTTTTAGATCTTTCAAAATCTTTTTTTCGACTTGCCAGAAAGTCAAAACAATAAAAAGAAAACCAACTATATAACAAAAGGAACCAATATAAAAAAATTCAAAACCAATATAAAAAAATTCAAATTTAGTTTAAAGTTAGTTAAACTAAAAAACTAGCACAAAGAATAGGGATGTCCACAAATAATGAAAGTTGAAAAACAATAAACAAATAATTCCAGAAAAGTTTAACAGAATTAAGATATATTAGAATATAACAATACAATATAACACCATACTGTAATATTTTTAAAATCTTCTTGTACAAAGTGCATGATAGAGCAAAGAAAAATATTACTAACAAAATATTTTTCTAAGAAAGTTAAAAACAATGACAAACATAGTAAACCTGTCTCATTCTTTGGACAAACTTTGACTTAACAGATTCTTTATCAAACTCCAACTAAAAAGGTGAAAAAAATTAACTTTTTTTCAACCAAAAAAAAAAATGATTAAAACTGTTTAATGTAAAATTTCTTCAATAAAAAAATTGCTTAAAGTCTTTTTTTTTTAAAAAAAAAAAAAGTGATGTATTCTTATTTTTACTTAAATAAAAGCACAAGTTCAACCTCATGTCATTTAATAAACACAAAACATGTGTAAAAATACTTACATACTTATTATGCATACTATAACTGTATGCATGCTATAATTATACATGTGCTGTAATTAAATATATTTTGAGTATGCAAATATACTTTAAGGATACTTGTAAGCACACTTAACTTTTTACTTTTCACATTTGTTGAGTAAATTTATACCTGTTTCAGCTGAACACCATGACACCACACTCTCTCAAGTAAGTCACATAAACTTGCTATAAGAGTGTTTTCTTCTATACCAATTGAATTGGGACCAACATGGCCAAGCTCAACAGCTTCTTGACCCAATTTTAGAACAACAAGTCTTTTAGTCTAAAATATATAAATATACAATATTTCATTATTTCAAGAAGTCAAATACTTTCAATAAATATTTTAGACAAACAAATATGAAATAGCGCAAAATATATATATGAAATTTAAATAAACAATATGTATTTAAAACATGTAATGACAAACTAAGTTTAATGTAAAACTCAGTCAACTGTTTAAAAAACAATAAAAAAAGAATGAGAAATTGCATAGAAATGTTCAAAGAGAGCTACAACTAAAGAAAAAGCTTAAAAGGTCAAACTTCTGTTTTTTTCTATGTTACTCATACTTAACATGGAACTTAGTTGTGTGTTTTTTTTTTTAAATTTGAGATATAAAACTTAATCTAAAAGAAATTTATATATCTACATAAATTGTAATTATGTTGGTATGAAATTTTTGGTACCAATAAATGCTTTCAAACTAATTCAAAACAAAAAAAAACAAAAAAAACAAAAAAACATAAAGATAAAGTGAAATAGTATGAAATTTTATTTATTCATGAAATTTTTTAGGATAATCTTTAAAAAAAAAAATTCCAATCTTTTTTAAAATTATCATCCTAAAAAAGAAATTTAGTTAAAAATTAATATTGAGAATTTTACTTTCATCTTGCATTCTTTGAGCAACTTTTCAGCGTAGACATTCAAAGTCCGTTGTGTTGCTCCCGTTTCATTCGTTTCTTCATTTGAGGATTTACTTTCCTGCATATACTTCTACCAAATGTGAAATTTGTATAAAATCACAAGTTTTTTGTTTTTACAATTAGTATTAATTTTTAATAAACATTTTAGTATTTTAATCTAAAAGTGCCAAATCTTAGTTACAATAAAAAAAGTTCTGTCTCTTTTTTTTTTAGCAACTATAAATAGTAGTTTATTAACAAGTTATCTATTATTAGAATTGAACTTTCAAAATAACACCATGATTACGTGCATTTACCTTGACTCGTTCAGCTAACTTTTGTTTGATCTTGTGACCCTAAATTTTAGAATGTCAAAAAAATTATAGTAAAAATGTATAAACATTCAAAAAAATATTTTTTTTTTTAACATTTGATCTTTCTTTATTTGATAAGAATTTTAATAAAAACTAATTAACTATAAAAACCATACATCTTGATTATTCTTTAATGACTCATTCAGAGCAATATGCTCTATTTGCTGTTGAATCCTTTCTTGTTTTTTCCAATTCACTTTTTTGGATCTAAAACAAAAAGCCATCAGTAAAAACCCAACCTAAAACATTTACAAAAAGCAACAAGAAAAACAAACGAACAAAAGTTTTGTTGTTAAAAAAAAAAAAAGCATACACAAAAGTATTGATAAGTATCATTTTAACATAATTTAGTGGAAGGAAAATGCACCAACCTATAAGCTAATGCACCAACCTTCAAGTTAATGCATCAACCAAAAAAGGTATTGTAAATTTTATCTATCTTTTTTGATTTATAAAAGAACAAACTATATACAAAAAATCATGAGAAGGCGCTTTACATACAAAGAATCATGAGGAGGTGATTTATATACAAAAAATCATGAGGAGGTGATTTATATACCAAAAATCATGAGGAGGTGATTTATATACCAAAAATTATGAGGAGGTACTAAATGACAAATTGGAATACTTATACTTTTTATAATGAGAAGAAAAGAAGCTGCTGCATAACTAGTGGAAATGTTTGCAAGCAGTGGAGATGCAAAAAATAATCTAGATGATCTACCTTTTATTTGACTCTAAGATGCAATTCTTATCAGGCTGCGGAAAATACCCTGGGCATTTTTCTAAAAACAATTTTTTTAGTTAAACAAAGTAACAAATAGTTCCAAATACTGACATTTATATGATAAAATATTTGAGGACTGTTTTTATAATCTACAAGAAGACTTTCTTCTGAAATTAGAAAACTTGACAATAGAAAAAAAAATTACCTCTTTGTACTGGTTCTTTCAGAGCATGAGGCTGAATTGCATTATGGTCAATTTGACTGCAATTTTTCACATATGCTTCAACTAAAAAAGTTTCATTAAAATTCTGAAATGCGTGAGTGCAATCAAAAGACAGAAACCTTAAAAATAATTCTTTTAGGAATAAATAATACAGAAACAGCTCATAAAGTTTATTTAAAAAAAGCTTTTGGTCAAAACTTAACATTTGATGACTTAAATACATATTTTTCTTAGAGATATTATTATTATTATTGTTATTTTTATCATCATCATCATCATCATCATCATCATCATCATCATCATCATCATCATCATCATCATCATCATCATCATCATCATCATCATCATCATCATCATCATCATCATCATCATCATCATCATCATCATCATCATCATCATCATCATCATCATCATCATCATCATCATCATCATCATCATCATCTTCGTCATCGTCATTGTCATCGTCATCATCATTGTCATCGTCTTCGTCATCGTTATAGTTATTATTATTATTATTATTATTATCATTATTATTATTATTATTATTATTATTATCATTATTATTATTATTATTATTATTATTATTATTATTATTATTATTATTATTATTATTATTATTATTATTATCATTATTATTATTATTACTATTATTATTATTATTATTATTATTATTATTATTATTATTATTATTATTATTATTATTATTATTATTATTATTATTATTATTATTATTATTATTATCATTATTATTATTATTATTATTATTATTATTATTATTATTATTATTATTATTATTATTATTATTATTATTATTATTATTATTATTATTATTATTATTATTATTATTATTATTATTATTGTTATTATTATTATTATTATTATTATTATTATTATCATTATTATTATTATTATTATTATTACTATTATTATTACTATTATTATTATTACTATTATTATTACTATTATTATTATTACTATTATTATTATTACTATTATTATTATTACTATTATTATATAGAATTTATGCAAATATAAAATAATGCAAGACTAAACTGGTTAAAAAAAACAAACAGGTGTATGAAGATTTCTTAAATTTTTTCAAAACACAAAAAAAGTAACCAAATGTTGCTTACTTTTGTAGTTAACCTACAAGAATCTTTTAAAACAGGTGTGAAAAATGTATTTCTTAAAATATAATAAGAAACATTTTAATTACAAAAAATATTTTAGCACATTTGAAAAGTATAGCAAGCATTTGGTTGTTACAAGGTTGCAAGGTGATGTTTGTACAGCATCTATAGAGGTTGAATCAACCAATATTTCCACATAGAGATGTGATAGAGATGCTAGAGAAAGACATTATAGAAATTTGCTTTCATAAAAATGCATGATTTTATCAAGCAAAATCTGCTTAACTTTAACAAATCTCCAATAAATAGAGCCTGAAAAATTTGGAAAAGAGTTCCCAAACAAATTTATGTAAACAAATTGATGCAATTGAATTAAGTATTTTAAAAGTTGAAGCATTGCTTTTTTTTCACAATTCACATGGAATTTAAAAGCTAAACCCATATTACTGAGATTATGAACTTAAAATTGATTTGCTGAGTAGCAACACCCAAAGAAAGTGTAATACAACTTTTAAATGAAAAGAAAAAGGCCTAAATAAGGCTTGCTGAATTCTAAAAGATCTTTACAAGGCTTGCTGAATTCTATACTAATGAAAAAGAAATGTGGTACGTAATTTATTTCTAAAAAATACTAGAATTAAAATCAATGAAAAATAAAAAAATTAAAACTTACTAGCACTTGATATAGTTGTGCATTTCTCATATGTTGGACTTCTGATCAAACCAAGTTTAACTTTTAATTTATCTATTCTTTTGTCAAAAAAGGCAAGTCGAGGATCACAGTCCTCCCAAAGAGCCATAATCTTCATGTCAATAAGACTAGCAAATCCTTGAGTTTCTACAAACAAAGTCATAAATGGTAAGTGTGCTTGTGATTGATCAGATAAAAATGCAGCTTTATCAAAATTTTGCATTTGATCTCGATTAACCAACCAATCTTCCTTGGTTTGCTGTGGAAGAATAACAAAATGTTCGTAATCAACAAGAATATGAGTGAAGCAATTCACAAAGATCTCACGAACAATTATATTAATTTCATCTTCATGCTGCTGAGCCCTTGTGCATGTTATTGAACGTGAGCACCACACGTGCTCTCCCTCTTTGCTAAACATATTATCTGTGCTGGTTGGGCTTTCATTGTTACTTTTTAAAGTATCGGATGTTCCAAGACCTGCTCGTTCAACAACCGCCATCATTGCTGCTAAGCGTGGATTTATTGTCTTTTTAGATTCAGGAGAATCTTTACTTAATATAGGAGAGGTTTTATTTTCTTCATGCTGGATAGGAATAATATCTCCAGCCCAATTACCACTTAGAAATTTAACATTTGGATGCAAACTTGGCTTCCCCATAACTAAGGATGAAGTTCGACCAATAGACAACTTTGTAGAGTTTTTCAACAACTCACTACTTTGGTTTAAAGGAGACAGTTCATAAGATTTTTCAGATTTGCTCATTAAGATATCAGAACTATTTAGGGAGCTTTCAAATACTTCACTGTCAGAATCTATAGTTTGATATAAACTGTTTTTTAATAAAAGACAACCTTTTCGTGGCTGAATGCCATATAGATTTGTAATCGATTCAAGTTCAGCGATGAGTTCATTTCTTACAGGCAATTCTGGAATTTCTTGAGGAAGATGTATTGAATTGTTATCAATATCAAGAAGACACAGTGAACCCTATATTAGAAATTAAGCCTAAAGTAGAAAAAGTCCTTAACAGTGATAAGACCTTTGATGGGAGACTTATAAGCCTTTAATTACAAATACAAGATACAAATACAAGATGTGTTTATTTACCTCTTGTGGTAAATCAAGTCTGTCTTTTTCGTCTTCTGTTTCATAACATAAACCCATAATAAAAGGAACTGGTGCATCAAGATAATGCAATAAAAAGGGTGGCAACACAGGTACGTAAACATGCTGCCATAACAATGGAAAAAATAATGTTGTCAAACTTTCAGCAATTAACATAAGTTTGTGACTATCTAAAGTCGTTAAAAAAACTCATCAATATGCAGATAAAAAACACTTTTAAAAGATTAACATTTTATTTACTGCTGTAAAAGTTCAAAAAATAGGATTATTAATGTAAACAAATATTAATTGCAAAAATTTCAAGAGAGGATTATTAAATGTTATCAAAAAATTTCAAATAAACAAGCATAAAACACATGAAATAACAATAGCAAAACTGGAAAAAAACTTTAACCAGATATACACATGCACAATCAAAAGCTATTAAAATACATACCATTTGAAAGATATTGTAATGCAAACTACTTATAAAATAGTAAAATAACATACCGCTTGAAAGTAACAGAATCTGATGCTCTAATAACATGCAAGTAAACAAATCAACTAAATTCTCCAACCCCAATGTGAGTAGAACCTCTTTCATTGAATAATCAAAATAAGGTAACTCATTTAACTGAGGGTTATGAATAATTATGGGATCTCCATTAGGCGATATATAGCGCATCGTTCTACCAGGAGGGGGAGCTGGAATCTCATATAAAACATTATAAATGTAACTTTCTACATATAAGGAACTCTGTTCTTCATTAAGTCCTACATGCAAAACATTTTCAAGACAATGACGAGCAAGTCTGACAAATGGTTTTTTCATTACGACACAAATTGATTTTGAAACAAAAAGCTGCTCGTTATCTTTTTGAAAAGAATAAACGCTGCTCAACCTGTTCTCACGATAAGGTTTATTAGCATGCAACGTTTGTTTTTGATCAGTTTGTGAAACTAACGTCAGTTCTGTGTCAAACATTTTAAAGAGTGTATCCATAGCAACAATAATATTTTCATTTTTTACTTTTTCAAAGAATGTCAGCACAAATCCATAAATTTTAGCACCATTTTCTCTTGTTTGCAAAAAGGAATGGAACCTAGTTGCAGTTCGGCGAAGACTTTTACGAAAGTAAACTCCTCGTGGCATGCAGAGCTTTTAAAAAAATGAATTACTTTTAAAAACAAAATCAGATTAAAAAACTGCATAAACAGATTATTGGTTTTATTTTGAAACCTTAAAACTCTCAACTGCAAAACTGGAAAACAGGCTCTAGAAAAAAACAAACATGTAAAATCACTTAAATGACTTGTACCACTTTGATGCCATCAGGTTCAAACAGATTTGTTGGATCATTTTCAGGGAAGTGCCATAAAATGCTGGGCTTGTACGAAAGTTGAAATGGAGTAAGCAAATTATCCTCAGAGTCTAAAAATCATGTACAACAAAACTGTGTTAAAAATATGATATTATAAAAATATGATATTAGAAAAAGATTTGTATAATATGTAAAAAAAAGTGAGTAAAATAGATGAGACCAACAATCAGAACATTTAGTTTCATCAACTTTATTCACACAGAAATGATAAAAGCAATTTTGATAAAATTCATGATGATTAACTGTGTAGTGACCATAAAACTGTTTAAGTGTTTGGAACATTACCAGAGCATTGATGAGGCTCTAGTCCCTCTTCCTCATTTAAACCACAGATTACAAAATAGTCTGCAAATCTGTCATGATGGTTATCAGTGAGCAATTTCTTCGACATTGCATCATCTTAACATGTTCAAACTTTTTAAAATTCTTTTTCAGATCATTGTACCTTCCATTATTGATAAAAAAAAAACTTATTTTTAAAATAAAAAGAACACAGTATTATTTAAAATAAATTAAAGTATGCATGTGTTCTTCTTGCTAAAAAATGCTTTATTGTAAGAAACACAATCTTAAGTAATAAATTTAAATACATATTGTATTTAAAGTTATTACTTGAGGCTGTGTTGTTTATTGTAGGTAGGTGAAGATATACAATCTATATTTCACAACACCAATGATCAATATCTTCTCATTAAAATGTAAAAAATGACCGCATTTTGTAAAGAATGTTTTTGTGTAAATATTAAAAAAAATTCTTAAAGCATTTTTAAAAAAAATAATCTTTATAACACAAAGAAAATATTAAGAGCAAAATTTAGTCTTGAACCAATAACTGAACTTTATAATACAAAAATAATAGCTTATTTTTAATCACATTGAAATAAATTGATGTAACTGTTATCTCCAAGCAACATAAATTTTTATATGACAAAATATTTACAGAACATTTCATTCAAAAGTCTACTTTGTGATTTTACCCATAAGTCAGTATGAGTTTTTGTGAGTTTAAAATGAAGCAATATTTCATGACACCCTAAGACAGCTGTAGCACCAATAATCTCGTTTTCTAAAATAAAAAAATACCAATAAATATTCATAAATTGTTCTATATTCCCTTCATACTAACATTCATAGTATTATTATCAATATGTAAAAAGTTTAAAAAACTTCATTTTTACAAGAGCTTTAATCATTTAATTTGAGTGTTAAATTTTTTTTCAAAAATTGTTGACCATTAAATTTAATACATTGTTGAAAATAAGATATTTTATTCCAAATATATATTCATATAATTTTTTCTTTTAATTAAATTTACTTTTGATAACAGCTTTTGCTAATTACAAAACTCACCAAATATTTGTACAGGATAAATATTAGTAATTTTCATCCAATCTACAAAATCTTCTATCTTGACTTTTTTAACTATTCTGTCATGCTTATCATGCAAAGATTTATTGTTCCATTTCTCTTTAAAAACCTCTGAATCAAGTTTAACTTTCCGCAGCAATACAGCAAGTTGAAATATGTGATTTACAAAAATTTTTTTTTCAGTGAATGTTGGATCTCTATAAGATAAACATCCATTCATGACCATATTCAAAGATGGTGACTGGAATTGCACATCGAGTACGCAAAAATGAGATTCTGAGCCTTGTAGTTCTTCAAAATTAAAAATAGCTGGTCTCCTAGAGGAGATTAAATTTTCAGGCATTTTAACAACCATTTCTAATAAAGTCAACACATTGCAAGTTTTATTAATAATTTCCAGAACAATTGCAAGATCATTTTTAGTCGAAATATATTGCAAAGTAACTCGAATATTTGTATCTGATGATAATTCTATAATTTTAACGGATTTTTTATAAGCAACATATCTCTCAGGCAAGTTAACTTTTCTCTTCAAAGGTGAACTAAGTACAAACAACATATTTGGTGTTGAAACATCCTCATCTAACAAATTTATTTGATTAATCTATGAAAAAGAAAAGTACCATAAAATATCGCTGTTATCATTATAAGAAACACCTAATTTTTCCCTAATTTTTAACTGACTAACCCTTCTTTGCTTGTTTTAATTCAAATTTTCAGCAAAAAATGCAGCAGTAAGAAACTGATGGTAGAATGGAATAATACTAGTTTATATGTATATGAAAAGTCTTATTTAAATTTTGTTATTTGCAAATATCATTTAACATTTGTTTGTCATAATGAAAAAATATCTAACAACTGCTGTTTGTTTAATTCATTTGAAGGTGCAATTAGTAAAAATATAAACCAGATAATTGTTTTAAAAACATGCACCTTAATAATAAACTAGCTTTGTTGCAGGTTAAGCAACAAAATAAAATAGCTTACCACAGGAGCATCATTCAGTGGTAAAAATTCCTTTTGATCAAAATCACTTGAACTTTTAGGAAATTCATTGTGATTTACAGGTTGATTATCAGAAAAACTATTTTTGATTATGCAAATCTCTTTTGATTCTGCGGATAAATCTTCATTTATCATAGAACAATTCATAGGACCTTCAATTAACTGAACTGGGGTGTTCTCAGTTTTTGTGTTAATAAGCTGTTTTGTGACACTATCTAATGATTCTAATTGGATTTCTGTTTCTAACTTTGTGATTGAATCTTCATGACTTATTTCCAAGAGATTTTCAAGTGGCTTTGTTTTTTTTTGAAACTTTTTACTTTTTGCACCTCCAACAGATGGACTGTTTCCAATTGCTCCAAATAGTTGGTGAGCCAAATCTTGTTTGGTTCTATCGCTTAACGAAATATGAACTAAAGGTGATATTTCTTTAACATTTATGGACTTTGTATTTGTGCCATCTAAACTAGTTTGACTAGGGGCTCCTGAAGTTGCTTCTGCTGGTACTGTGAGTTTTTCAGATATTACTGAAGATGTGTCAGGTAAGTTTGATGAATGAGAACCTTTTCTATGACCAATGTAGCCTTCTTTAGTCCACAATTCTTTTACAGGGCTAAAACAATATTGAAAAGATTTTATGCAGGAAAATAAAGAAATTGATATAAAAATGAAACAAAATTAGCAATGCTTCTATGGGTTTGAACAGCGAAGAAGTGTGAATTGGTTTTATTATAGAATTTTTGTTTTCAAAAAATTGAAACATACGTTATTAAAATATTTTTTGATTCTGTTCTTGAAACTTCATCCAATTTACATTTTTCAGGAATGCTTATGTAGTCAGTCTTTCCCACTGTACATCGGTGTTCATAAATAAGTTCAACATTATCCGACATAACTGAAAAAAGTATGAAAAGATTTCCTAATATTTTTGTTATCATATAAACTAATTATAAATTATTAAACATAATAACTATTACTATTTTTGTTATGCAGAACAAAAAAAAGCTTCGACAGAAAAAAAACAACAACAATAATAATGGATGTACAAAGATAAAAAAGAATAAGAGTGATTAAAAGTTAAAAAGATAAATGAAATAATTAATTGAACCTTCTGTATCCTGTTTTGATATAAAATGTGGTGAATATTGCTTAGCACCATTTTGAAGCGAATTTTTCACAAACTCATCAAGAAAAGATAAATTTACATCAAAGTGTTCTGGTTTTATATTTGACTCATTAAAAAGGATTACTTTAGATAATTTTGAAGAGCTTTCAATATTCCACAACTCATTATATCTTTGCTTGGCATCTTTTGTCTTGAACTGCACTTTTTCAATTGGTCTTATACAAAGGCTGTCAGAAAAAGTTACTAATTTTGCAATAGCTGTTATTATCCAAGACTGTGTAACCATGTCTACAAAACAAATTTAAAATAAAAATACATAGATTTAAAAACTAAATACCAAAGACAATAAAAAAAAAAACATTAAAGAAAATTCTTTTTTCTTTTTTTTAATATATAATAATTTTTAAATATAAATGATGTCAGAAAACTTATAGAATTGTACAATGATTTGCAATTCTTAAAAATTTCAATAAGATGAGTGATTTTTATAAGAATTATATTAAATTACTCTATGGTTACAGCAAATAACTACCTTTAAATGGCAGATCTAAGAGATCATAAAACTTCTCAACCAGCTCTGCTGCATTATAACCTTCAATCAAAGAAAAATACTTTCCAACAACCCAGCATATTAATTGAACAAGAACATCTGATAACAAAGCTCCTCGATCAAGCAAATTTATGTAAGACATTACTGCATGACGTCTAAGATCATTACTTAGGCTTCCATATTCATCATCATCATCAACTCCTACAGAAATTACAAGATAATAAAAATATCTTGAAATATAAACTTAAATCTAACAATTAAATTTTAAGAAAACAAAAAAAAAAAAGATGTTACTTTTTGTTTAAGAAAAAATGAAAAGCAACAACTAAATAATCAAAATGCAATTATGCGAGCAAAGAAATAATAACCTTCTTCAATTATTTTCATCATGTTAAAAGCAACATCTTTCTGTACAGAATCTCCACCAACTTCCAGTATATTTGTCATAGTGTCGATGTACCACTCATTGTCAGGAGAATACCTACAAAGAAATTATTGTAATTCCTAGTGAAACAATATTTGGTAACAACCTTGTTTTTAAAAGTTGAACATGAAAAAGCTGTTTAATGCAAAGATACCGCTCAGCCAATGTTGATATTCTTATAACAAGACTATCTTTCATAAAATCATCCACAACATTTTGTAAATATTCAGTAAACTTTTCACAAACTACTTTGACATTGTGCTCATTGGTCAAACGATATAGAAGATCTAATGCCTAACATACAAATTCAAGCCAATTAATCAATTTCTGATTCCAGAAGTTCTATGGTTTGAAAATTTTAAGAAATTAACAAATAAAGAAATACACACACATATATAAATAAATAAATAAATATATATATATATATATACACATATACATATATATATATAAATATATATATGTATGTATATATATATATATATATATATATATATATATATATATATATATATATATATATATATATATATATATATATATATATATATATATATATATATATACATACAAGTATGTATATGTATATGTACATGTATATGTGTATATATACAGTCCCTGATCAAATTATTAGCCCACCTTGCCAATTTTGCTAATTTTTGAGGATTTAATGTTTTTGGTGCCATTTAAACCTGATTGCAATATTGTTACTAGTTGATTTATATTTTTTTGTTTATAACTTAACACATTGAAGTTTTTAGAAATATAAAATTATATTTAGGGTGGCAACAATTTCAGAGGAATAAGTGGCACCTATTTAATTCATAAAATTCATTTTTGCTATCCATACTGACTTCATATGTTTTATTTAAATGTATTGATGTTTTAAACCATTGTTATTTAATTACATAAGATTTGTATTATAATATACTTTGGAACAAGTTTTAAGCAATTATTTTAATATTTTATTGAGTATTTTTTTATAAAAACCAATTTTTATTTCTTAAAATAGTTTCTGTAAAAATAAATTGTTTAAAAGCTCTAAATTACAAAATGGGAAAAAAAGGAAGACATGATTTCTGAAAAAAAAAAAAAAGCAATTATTCAATAACTTTTGACCAACAAGCATTCCTCAATAAGTGAAATATCAAGAAAATGTGATATATCAAGATGCACTGTAAAACAAATCAAAGACAAATTGAAAAATGGCCTCCCATTATGTGTTCGGAGACAAGACAAATGTGGTCGAAAAAAGAAAATAACACCCAGGAATGAGAAAATGCTAGTAAAAATAGTAAAAGAAAATAGATTTGCAACAGGTTCTGCAATAACCAGCAAATTAAATGAGGTGGGAATAAATGTAGTGACAATCACTGTTCAATAAAGTTTGCATGGATTGGGCATTAGAAGTAGAAAGCCAGCACAAAAGCTAAAATTAACCAAAGCACAGAGAAAAAAAAGCCTGGATTGGGCGAAGAAGTATCGTAGCTCCACTGTTGATGACTGAAAATCGGTAAGTCATTATAATACAATGATAAGAAGTTTTTTTCTTATTATTTCAGTCTTTATATTCTGTGATAATTTTTATTCTGTTTTCTTCAGGTATGCTTCAGCGATGAGTCTACCATAGAAATTATGACTCAAAAGGCTCAATATGTCAAAAGGGCTGTCAATGAAACACTCCATGAAGATTGTATAATCCAAACAATTAAACATCCTTCTGAAGTCATGTTTTGGTCATTTATCAGTGGGAAAGGCCTTGATCGACTGTAAATTGTAGATGGAATGTTAAAACAGGATCAATACAAAAAAGTTATTGAAACTTGTCTTTTACCTCAATTGAAGGAGTGGTTTCCAAATAAGAAGAAAAAATATTTATGCAAGATGAAGCCCCATGCCACACAGCAAAATCCATTAAAAAATTATTAGCTTCTCAAAAAATTCCACTATTGGATTGGCCAGGAAACTACCCAGATTTAAACCCTATAGAAAATGTATGGGAGTTGTTAAAGAGAAATTTCCACCACAAAGGTTACAAATAGGACCCAATTGATTGAAAAAGTTATTTGGCATTGGAACCATAATGCACATTTGAAAGAAATGGCTTTAAATTGTCTCTATAGTATGCCAAATCACCTTCATGCAGTGATTAAAAATAAGGGAGGATCAACAAAACATTGAGAATTTCTCTTAATAAACATATTCTTATCAAAATTTTGTGTATTTTATGTTAGAAAATAATTATATTTTATATAAATAAAAAATTTGTTTTTGTATTTGTGAAGAAAAAATCAAACTTTACTACTGAAATGAGAAAAATTACAAAAAAAGCAACGTGGGCTAATAATTTGATCAGGGACTGTAATATATATATATATATATATATATATATATATATATATATATATATATATATATATATATATATATATATATATACACACACACACACACATATATATATATATATATAATATTTTTGTTATTATATAAACTAAATAATTAGCTTGGTTTATATTACATTACTTAAGGTTTCACGCAATAGCGATCATCAGATGTTATAAACCGTAAAAAAACGTAACGACAAAAAAATACAAAAAAAGTGCTATGGAATGTCTGCTATGAAGGCATTAAAGAAAAGGGGCATTATTATATTGGGCTCACTGAAAAAACCTTTAAAGACAGATGGTATAAGCATAGAAATTCTTTTCGTTATGAAAGTAAAGCAAATTTCACTGAACTTTCTAAAATTGTATGGGAGTGCAAAAGTAAAGGTTTAGAACCCATCTTTACGTGGAATATTCTCGATCAGGCAGAACCATTTAAACCTGGTGGTAATTACTGTAATTTGAGCTTGACCGAAAAGTACCACATTACTTCAGAACTAGACTTGCTCAATAAACGAAGCGAACATCAAAGTGAAAAAAATAATTTTTTAAATACTTTTAAAAAAAGTATTTAATTTCAAACAAACAAAAATTCTTTTCTTTTGAAAAAAATGCGCAGAAAAGCTATTACCTATGAAGATCATGTAAACGTGGTGCATTTTCACCAGGAAGGTAAATCCGCTTGTGAAATTGGAAAAAAATAAAGCCATCACACAGTTTGGTGCTAAAAATCATCAAAAGATTCAAAGAGATTCAAAGTAATCTTATGTTGATCGCTATCATTCTGGAAGACTGCATTTGACGACATCCAATGATGACTGCCTTTTAATCAGGTTGGCAAATAAAAATTGATGTATTCGCATAAATTAAGAAGGGAATGGAAGCTTGCAAATGGATGTCAAGCATTGGGATCACTTGTACTATTAGCTAACAACATGTTAGCTAATAGTACAAGTGATGCCAATGCTTGACCGCGACTTACCAAACAGCATATAAAAAAGCGAAAAGAATTTTGTCAAAGCGCCAAAGAATGGTCTAAACAAAAATGGAGGACAGTAATGTTCAGTGATGAGATGAATATCGAGGTTGATAACTGAAAAAACCGAATTATGATTTGCAGGCAGCCTTCAGAAAAATATAATCTTGATTGTATCATTCAAAGAACAAAATAAGGTAGCGGGTCAGTTGGAATATGGTGCTGCATGACATATCATGGTCTTGAGATGTTTATTTGATGGTTGACTAAACTCTATTTATTACGTTGATATTTTAAATAACAACTTGTTACCGTCAATTGATACACTTGAGCAAAGCGTTCTGTTCATTTTTCAGCAAGACAATGCACCATGTCACAGGGCTAAATATGTCTCTGAATGGTTTGAAAGCAAAAATATTGAACGCCTAACTTGGTCACCAAATAGCCCAGATCTAAATTGCATTGAAAATCTTTGGAGTTGGCTTAATAGAGAGATTGCCAAGAAAGCACCAAGGAGCCTTGAGGAGTTATGCAATATTTTACCATCAATACTTGGAAATAATCCCAAACATATTTTAGAGAATTTAATAGACTCAATGCCAAATCGTATAAATGAGAGCTTAAAATTCATGGTACAATTATGTGATTTTAGATAAAAAGTACCATTTTTTGTTCTGTAGTTCTTAACTTTTTCACATTTTTTTTAAATAAAAATTACCTATAAAACTTTAAATACATTTTTATTTGTTTAAAAGTTTTTATCATTATTATTATCTTTTATTCTGTTTGTCTATTTTTAAATTTATTTTTATTATCTTTTTACCAGAAAAATATATTTGGTTAAACAAAAATTTAAAAAATAAAAATAGATGAATTTTTTTTTTTGGTGGTTCTTAACTTTTTCACAAGACTGTATATATATATATTTACTGTATATATATATATATATATATATATATATATATATATATATATATATATATATATATATATATATATATAGTTATAAGTTAAGTTAATCTCCTTATATATGTAAAATATATATAGGAGGTTAACTTAATTTTGAGGGTTTTTTTCAAATTTTAAAGATAAGCATAAATTTTAAATTTAAATATGATTTTAGCTATTTAAATTATAATTTAGCAATTAATCTGGAAAATTTAGCATAATTTGTTTAGTAAGTTTGAGAAAAAATTTAATTCTTTTTTAACCAAAAACAACCAGTTTTGAGCCTTCAAAAGATTATTTGTGGCATATGCTGCTTTTATTCTTTAATCAAAAGAAATCTGCTACTAAAAGTCATCATTTGCTTGCAGAAACTTATAAAGAGCATGCACCATCTGTTAAAACATGTGAATACTGGTTTAGAATATTTAAGAGTGGTGAATTTGATCTAAATGACAAGAAGCGCCCTGGTCAACTGAAAATGTTTGAAGATCTGGAATTACAAGAATTATTGGATGAAGATTCAGCTTAAACTCTAAAACAATTGTCCAACACATTAGAAGTCACTGAAGCTGCAGTTAGTAACCGTTTACAATTGATGGGAAAGATCCAAAAGAATGTAAATGGGTGCCATATGTATTGAAAGAAAGAGATTTGGAAAAAAGATTGGTAATGAGTGAAAACCTTCTTCAAATGTATAAAAGAAAATCCTTTTTACATTAAATTGTTACAGGTGATGAAAAATGGATCTATTTTGACAATCCTATGGGAAAAAAATCGTGGTGTGACCCTGGTCAAGTGTCAACACCTACGCCAAAGAGAAATATCCATGGTAAAAAAGTTATGCTTTCACTCTGGTTGGATCAAAGAGGTGTGGTGTATTATAATTCTGGATAGTTCAAAAACCAGAAAAATTTTTTTAATGGTGGAATTCATGTTGCCAAAAAGATGAGAGAAGGTTGTTGCAAACGATGGAAATGATCTTAATTAAATACATTTTTTATTACTTAGAAACAAATATATTTTTTAGGATAATAAAAAAACCCTAAAAATTAAGCTAACTTCCTTATATACATACATACATACATACATACATACATACATACATACATACATACATACATACATACATACATACATACATACATACATACATACATACATACATACATATATATATATATATATATATATATATATATATATATACATCTTTAAATAATATATATTTAATAAATTCAGAGTAAAGTTTACTTTTCGTTTGAGTGTTTCATCAGTATCGCTTAAGAATTCTATGACAGTCATTTGATGCTGTGATGCATAATTCATATCAATGTTTACCAACTCACTCAGCATTGTTAACCCTTTTTTTGAAAATTTTTTTCAAGTCTTTAAAATGCTCTCTTATAGAGAATATTTTTAAAAGATTAGTCAACATAAGAAAAAAACAAAGTTTTATTTTCAAAAAAAAATTTTATAAAAAACTACACTCAAAATTAAGAAAAAACTCTGCATTTCATGTAAAAAGACACAAAATATACAGAAAAATCATAAAGGTTTAATGAATACCTAAATATTTCAGGTTGTAATTTTGTGATGTTAATAAGAGGGCAGCTTTGTTACTAGCAAATTTGATTAATGAACTATCTGGATATATTGTAGCTATTGTTTTCATGCATTCATATGCTACTGCTGTGAGGAAAAAAAAAAAAAGAATAAAATCTTTGAAAGCAAACACAATATAAATTAAAAAAAGACAAAAAAAACTAACCACACCCAATCCCAACTTGCATGTTTGCACTTTCAAGACACATGTTTAAAATTGCATACATTTTCTCGCTGCAACTATAAAAGGAAATATTAATGTCTTAAACAAATGTTTAAATGAGCAGGGGTTGTGCTTAAGTATGACTTTTTTCATTTACTTTTCTTAGGAGTTTTTAACCAAAAAATAAATTACTTAATTTTTTTAAAAGAAGAATTCATGTTTAGATGTAAGAGTTTCTTTTTAAAATAAGTATTCTTATATAACTTACTTTAAAAGTTTTATTTACAATTTAAATGTGAAGTTTTTTCTTTAATTTTAGGTGTTGAAATTAAATAAAATTTTTACAAAAAAAACTTATGCTAAAGTAAGTTTATACCTAAAAGTAATTTACATTTACAAAGTAAACTTTAAAAATTCAACATTTTCTTCTATGCTTTGATATAAAAATAATGTTAATCAAGGGACCAATTAAAAAGCGCTTGCTCCAAGAGTAGAATGGGAGAAGGGGAGTTGATAGTATTTGCAAATCAAACATTTACCCTGGAAAAATCAGTTTTACAAAATCAAAATATAATTTTTACTATCATTACAAATTCATCACATAAAAAAAAAATTAGACATTGAGAGACAAAAAAGCAAACTAATTAGATGTATATACTAACAAAAGCACAATAATTAGATACACCATTGATAAACAGAGAAAAAAGCAAAATAATTAAATGTATACATCAACAAACATGTGAACTAAAAAGAACAATGGTGACATAAGAAGAAACTATGCAATTCATTGAATATTTAAAAATATGTTTTAACTGTTACAGTCTCTTCAGGTGATATGAGTTCAAATAACTTATTTACAGGAGACCTTTCTGTAATATACTTCTTATACAACTTTACTTTTAGATTAGAAATGGGATGCACAAGGGGGAGGAGAGGGAACCAGAGGGAGAGAAAAAGGATAAAAAAAAGGGGAGGAAATAATTTTTACAGGAATAAAACAAATAAGGGAGAAAGGGGGTTTATAAACAGGATATTTAAAGTATATCTACCTTAAATATCCTGTTTATGAACCCCCTCAAAATATGTTATTCTGTTTTACTTATTTAAATTTGAACTACATAGAAAATTTTTTAACAGCAACAATATATTTTCAACATGTAGATATTTAGGGTTAAGGCTAAGATCATTGACACTTAGTGAAGATAAATTTCTAATGAAGTATTATTAGTTAAGAATTAAAACTTAATGTAATTACAAATAGAATTCATTAAGTTCAGCATATTTTACCAAAAAAAAAAGATTGTTTGCTGTAAAATTGTTATATTAAAATTTCATGCTAATTACAGACAATTTACAATTTTTTTACTGGAAACAAAATTTAAATTTAAAATTAAAAACTATAAATTTAAAAATTTAGTTTGTGAACATAAACTAATGTAATAATAAACATTTTAAACTTAATTTTTATATAAACTTTTTTTTATATAAATTTTTTTTTATGTAAATTTTTTTAAATATTTATTTTCATGAAACTTACTTTGTAAAATAAACTACATGTTAAAAAAAATATGTAAAAGGAAAGATATTAGGTAACATAAAAATAAAATTTTTAAAGAATAATCTACATGCAATTTTTAAAGTAAACTACATGATAATTATCATCTTTTTTTGCATAAAAAAAATAAAAAAATTCATTCCTACTTGTGCTATCTATTACTTATAAAGCTTTTAGATTAAAATGTTTCTACAAAAAATCTAATTACTTTTTGTCGTTTTTTCCTAGAAGAGAAAATATCTGAAGCAACTTAATTTGCATCCAAGGTGAAGGTACATCATTAAAGTTGAAGCCATCATGAACTTTTCTATTCAGAATTTGCTTAAAGATTGATATGAAAACTGGAACAAGATGCTTATATCCCAAACAATCTTTCTAAAAACATGGCCATATAATAAAAGTCATATATTAATTTAAAAATTTGTATTTATTTAAAAGACTAACAAATCTAAAAAATACAACAAATCTGGTGGTTTTTTCTTACTCAAAATATTTTAAGCTGATTACTCCTTTATAGCCAGTACAAACAAAAAAACTTTAGACCATATATAAATAGAGACTATTTATTTATGAAAGGGTTTAACAATTAAGTAATACAAAAAAAAAAAAAAAACTGTCATTTTTGTAAAATTAAAAAAAAAAGGAAAAAAAATTGGAAAGTTTTATTTTATATTATCTCATATTACAGTTTATCTATTACACTATGCAACCTGAGTGCTTATTTGTTCTAACTCCAATATTACAGTTTATCTTTTACACTATGCAATCTGAGTGCTTATTTGTTCTAACTCCAATTTTGTAAAAAATCAAAATAACTATAAAGCAGTCAATAAAGCATCAAAATCTTTATATTTTAATTGTTGATTTGTGTAATAATGTGCCGGTTATGTGCCAATTAAGAATTCACTTTGTCTTATCTCCACTTTTTTAATTTGTTTTAACTCCAAAATGGTCAATCAAATAAAGCGTTACAAAAAACTAGTTACCAAACAAGAAAAATTTTTTAATGCTTATTTGTTCCAACAGATTCTAGCTTATCAGGCAGCTTGCTTTTTATAGTTTGATGACAAGTTTTTGTAATTCATTAACATAAGTGGAACTGTGATTATTTTGTTTATTTATTTAACAAAATAAGCGCTTAAAGAATTTATCTTTAAGTAATTAATAAAAAAATTTCTTTAAAATTTAACAATAATTGTGTAAAATTTAATATAATCTTACTCAACATTACTCAAGTGGTTTTGTTGTTGCTGTTATTCTGTAAATTAAATTATTGTATTATCTTTTTAGTGAAGACCAAGTAAAGAAAACTCGAAAACGGACAAGAAATACTGATATGTGGAAAAGGAATTGCACAAAGAGAAAAAGAGAATCTGGCCAATCCTATATAAATTCAAGAGGGAAAAAAGTTGAAGAAAGAAAACCTGTTGAAAGTAATTGCTTAAAGTGCATATTTTTTTGTGAATCAAAAATTACCCCGGAAAATAGGAAACTTATATTCAAACATTTCTGGAGTTTAGATGACAATAGCAAAAATGTTTTTTATGCTAAATTTACAAAAAGAAATGAAAAAGTAAGAATTAGAACTGTTTCAGACAACAGCAGAAGAAAGTATTCTTATCAATAATTTATGGAAAATGACAACATTATTCACAGGGTTTGTAAAAAGTTTTTTTTAGGAGTTCTTTGCATTTCTCAAGCAAGAGTGCATTATTTTCACAACAATTTAATAGATCTACATACAGGAGTTCCAGTTGAAAGAAAAAAAGGAAAGCACATAAAATACAAATTGCCACAAAGATTGTTGGACAAAGTTTGTATTCACATAAATTTGTTTCCACATATTGAGTCTCGTTATTGTAGGAGCACCGTTAAAAAAGAATATCTTGAAAATAAGTTGAATTTGTCATTAATGTATGACTTATATACTGAACATTGCACAAAAAAAGGAATTCAATATGTTAAGCAACATAAGTATAGAGAAGTGTTTAATACAGAGTTTAATATAGGTTTTTCAAGATCAAAATCAGACCGATGTGACTACTGTGAAGAGAATAAAATGAATATGGAGAATGAAATTAACAATTTAGAGTATAAAATACAATTTCAGTGTCATATTTTTTTAAAGACAGATTCCTATCAAGAAAGGAAGAGTGACAGAGAATCCAGAAGTTGTTTTATGTTTTGATATGGAAAATGTTATTCAGCTAATATATCAAATTTTTTTTATAAAAGAGAACTATCACTTTTTAATCTCACTGTTCATAGTTCAATAGATAACAAAGTTTACTGTTGTGTGTGGAGTGAATATACTGGTGGTAGAACTGCTAATTGTATTGCATCAGCATTAGTAAAAGGTTTTAAGGCAATTAGTTTTAGAACATCCAAATGTAACAGAAATCATTCTTTGGTCTGACTCATGTGCTCCACAAAATAGAAATTCAATACTTGCTTTTGCTTTAAAAGGCTTTATGCCAGAAAATACACAAATTAAGACAATTACTCAAAAATTTTGAGAAAAAAGGTCATTCTCTTGTACAAGAAGTTGATAATGCTCATAGCTTAATTGAAATAACTTTAGATAAAACTGAAGTATTTAGCCCAATTAGCTGAATTGTATATTAAAAATGCTGAGAAGAAAGCCCCAACTTCACATTCTTCAGATGAATCCATCAGATTTTTTTAATTTTGAAAAAGACTATGAATTTTTTGCAGATACCTTTTTTTTTCTGTCAAACAACTAAAATATCATTTAAATATGCCGCATTTTGTAACATACAAGGACTGTCACTCTATCACTGAACCAGAAATATGTGTAAGTATTTTAAGTTGGCGCAAAAACACATTTGCAGGAAATAGTCCCAATCTCTAGTGTCTAATTATTAACATCACCAATTCCTCTAAGCATAGAAAAAACTAAAGATATAAAGTCAATGCTATGTTTTATGCCTGCAATTGACTGTGCTTTTTATCAAACAATTTTAAGATAAAAACTTTTTTTTGGTTTTAGATGGTTTTTACCTTGACAACTTAAAAAAATTTCATTTAAAAGCATGAAGTTTGAGTATAAAAAACATGAAAAACCTTTAAAATTTATTTCAGATCTTTGATTTTTACTGAATGCTGAAATTATTTCATATTGTTTCTGTATAGTGTACCTTTTAATATCCACTATCACAATGTAGACAGTGGTAGTGTCATGGTTTTGGGAGGTAACCCTTCTTCGGTAATTTCTAAAGAAACACTTTATTTACTTGAAGAAACAGTTTAAAACAATAGTCAAATTATAAGTATTGCAAACGTAGTAAAGTGTTTCAAAAATGGTATCCTGATTTCTGTTATTGGAGATAGAATAAATAAGCATTGTTTTTTTACAAATATTTTCTTGAAGAATACTCCAAATCAATTTAATTCATTTAAAAAAATATTTTTAGTATAAAAAAATGTTTAAAGTTAATCTGAAGAAATATAATTACTATCTCTTTCAAATAAAGTTAGTTAGAAATTAAAAGACATATATATGTTAAGAGAAATAGCTTTGAATCTTTTATCCACATTTTTTTTCAATGATGTGTTTTTGGGAGTTAGAATAAATAAGTGCTCAGGCATGATTATCTCATATTAAGGCTGTGATTATGTTGTTTAGATTTGAAAAAAAATTAATAAATAATAAAATTGAAAGTTACCAAAACTTTATAAAGTTTAACTTTCATAAAATGAAAAAAAAAAAAAAAAAAAAAAATTATGAACTTTATTTTTATGATTATCAATTAAAAAACTGATCTTTTTTCAAAAAAAAAAAATTAGAACTTGAAGCAAACATACATTTATAAGGGTTAAGTAGGCATTTAGAGCAACTCCCATAACTCCAGCATCAGTATCTAATAATCCATTATTAAACCAGGAGAGATCAAAATCTTTAGGTTTTAACTCATAAAACTTCAATAAAGCCATAATAGCTTTCTTGCGTACAACTTCACTAAAAAAAATTTTTTCTTTTAGATAAACAATGGTGCAACCAACAAATATTACTTTTAAATAAACAACAGGTAAAAGATAAAATAAATACTCTGCAGAAACCTTTTGTGTTTCAATAGACCCACAACCTGATTAATTACTGCTTGTAGCATATCTTTAGTTGCAAGTTCACAAATACCTTGCAAACCAAAGCTCACCTCTAGAAGGTTTGAGCTGTTTAAATCCTAGAATGATAAAGGATAATAGAAAGAAAAAAAAAAACAAACAAACAAAAAAACACACTAATTTCAAATAAACATTATTTTAAAGAAACAAAACCAAAGTTTTGTAAAGGGGGTATCCTTGTGTGTGGACTGAAAAATGTGGAAATCCTTAAAAAACAACTGAAATCTTTGTTTTTTTTTTCATAAAAGGAAATAAATAGTAACAAAATTCTATTTTTTTTTTTCCAGGTGAATCATTTTGACCAACATCCAATTTTGTTGTTTAAGCTTGAAAAAAAAGAGCTGAACTTTTATTTACTTGATATAATTACAACATCACAGCCTTATAGATTTGCTGATTAAATATGGGTCATTTTTCTCTTATTGTATTTCCTACTGCCATGCCTGTTAGTCTGATTTTGCTTATTTCCTTAGATTGTTTTTCTAGTAAGAGGTACATTTTGTTTGGTAATCAGTGTTGAAAATGTTTGTAATTTGAGACCAATGTTAGGAGTGTAGTTTCATTTTATTGGGCACTCATATTTGTCATGGAGGTTCTTTTGCCAGAGATGGTTTTAATAGCTGATGCTACTCTTAAAAATAAGAATAGAAAATATTTTAACTTGAATCACATGTTCAAAAAACTGATTATTGGTGCATGTGTATCTGTTTAAATTTAAATCTAACAAGATTTTACAATATGGAACTGACCTTTCTGCAATTCTGCAACCAACAATCAAAGGCTTTAAACAAAAGAATATTTGACTAAGGACCAAAATGTTCAAGATATTGAATTTTGAGATATTGAGAGGAATTTGACCCAAACAAAATGTGTAAAATGCTCAAAGGACCAGGAAAAAAATTCAAGATACACTAAACTGTGAGAAATCAAGTATTTGAGATATCAAGAGTCAACTGTGTTCACACATCATGGCAGAACAAAATTCAAAACTTTTCAAAAAAAAAGGTCTCACATATTATTTTCCATATTTGTTTTCATTCTGAAACTGAATAATTTCTTTTATTGAAGTTGTAAAAAAAATAGACTATTCTACAATTGAAGATAGCGGGTAGGAAGACCACAATAAATGTTTGTAAATGCAGATGAGGTAATCTTTTTTTGTTAATATTACATTTTTTTATAAACAAATGTTAAAAATAATTTACCCTTTGAATTGATCCAATACTCATCATACACTCTTCCTTCATGTTTTCTTCAAGCAATACACCCAGCACAAGGTAAGCTAAAATTATACAGAATCTTAGAGAATGATTTATGTTAAGAAACATTAAAAAAAAAAAAGATTAATAAAAATAGCTTTTAAAATGAGATAAAAACTGCAATGAGCAAAGCACAAGCAAATTAAATAATATACTGACATGTTTGCAACTTGGATAGATTTCATTAAACTCATAAAATAAAATAGTATGGTTTAACCTAAAACAGTTCTAAATTTTTATTACTAATTAGTAAGTTAGTACTTTTCATAATTCAACTTTTGTAAAATCAATATCAATACCAATATGGATCAATTAATATATAAATTGTGTTAACAAAAAAATTATAAAGAACATAAGTCATTGCAAATAGTGATTCAGTTATAAAAACGAAATGACCTAAGAAAGAGAAAAAAAAAATAATAATAATAATAAAAACATTAAAAATAAATTAATCACATAACAATAGTAGAATTTCACAAAAACTTATATAGCAACATCCTTAAAACAGACTTTTGAAACAGATAAGATATAGGTAAAAAAATTAATACGAAGTTCTCACGTATTTACAAGTACATATATACATGTATAGAGATAAAAAAAATTGTAAGATGTACATAAAAAAAGAGTTAAATAGCTAAAGAAGTGACTTTAAGAACAGATTCTTAAACCTAAGGATAATCTGATTTTAGGGAGTTCAAAAGGGGATTCCAAAAAAGTTGGGATGGGGAGCTGGAAGAAAAAAGGTATGGCTCTGGCTCCAGCTCCAAGTTTTTTTGAACTTATGACTCCAGCTTTGGCTCCAAATTATCAGTTTCTTGGAAATCAACTTGAGCCAGACTAGATTACTAAACAAAGACCACTTATTTTAAAATTCAATTATTTTAGAACATTCTTGTTAGTTTTCTTAGAAGAGTTATTATTTTGTTTCTTAAATATTACTAATTCTGTTTTTTAGTATTTAATAAGAATTTTATTTGCTCAAAACCATTGAACAAGATTGACCATAACCTGATTAATATACTTATTTAGTTTTCTTGAGAGAACTTGTTATTAATCGAAGATTGGTATCATCAGCAAAATAATACATATTTAAATGTTTGATAGAAAGATTAAAAAATCATTGATATAGAAAGATTATAAAATCATTGATATAGATAGTAAAGAGAAGAGACCTAATATGAATCCTTGAGGGATACCAATGCAAACACTTTCAATATCTGAGTAGATGCCATTTAAAATTACAAACTGTAACATTAAATGGCACCTACTTAGATGAAAAAAGTGAGTTACAGAAGAAAGAAATTAAGAAAAAATTATATGTATAATAAGTATATTTTCTTAAAATAGTATTTTATCTTAATTGAATAATATAATCAATTACCTAATTATCAGTAGACTATTATCTAAACTTATATAAGAAAACATGGACTTCACGAATATAAAATCTTTAGATAAAACTTTTTATAGTTTAATTTTTACAACAGATTCGATTTTCTTTTCTTTCATTGACAACAGTTTTAGTTTTTCTTGACTTTTAAATATTTTAGTGTATTCAAATTGTTAGATAAAAATTTTTTTTTTAAAAATGTTTGAATTATGAAGATGTATCCTTATCTTGGCAAATAATTTAGTTGGTAAATAAGTTTATAATACAGACAGATCAAAAATAATTTTCAATGTGCAATATTGTAAGGACTTTATTTATAGCATTAGAATTAATTTCAGTAGTGACCTTAACCTTGTCACTTTTAAGTGTCTTTATTTTTAAAAGACTTTTTTATTCACTGTGTTCAAGACAGTTCAAATGCCTAATTTCTTTCAGCCTTTCCTATGAAGTTTATCATATAAAGATGTTTATTTTAGAAAGTGTCAATTTTCATTTTCAATTTTTATGACTTTACCCCAAGAAAATATTGTAGATATGTAAAAAGAAGAATGCTTTTTAATGATTTATTAGAATTATTGCATAAATGTCTTATTCAACAAAAGTGACAGTAGAAACAGTGGTTTATCAGACAGCAATGAGTTAGAGTGTGAGTTTGTAGAAGGTGTAGAGGCCAGTTTCTCAACTGCACATGGATTTTAGAGGGATACTAATATAAACAATCCTAATATCTGAGGTATTATTTATTGCAAAAAATTGTTGACTATTGTAAATATGAGAGTTAAACCTCCCTATAAGTTATTATACCAACATACCACATTGAACCACATAAACCATGGTAATTAAGCTAAGATTATTATAGTCTAAGGTTTTTAAAAATTTTTCTAAATACAGTATTTTTATTTTGTAAATACAGTAAATATTAGTAAATTTTTGTATATTACCTAGGTGTATGAGTTTGCTTATGTTTATGCCATTTTTTGATAGATGGCATTAGAGATACATGGTGAATAGAACTGTCTGGTCTAAAGTGTCATTTGGCAACTTTATATATCTGTTGAAACCACTACTTCCAAACATTACTGATTTTGTACTCACTTCATATATTTTTAATAACTTTAAAATGTCAGTTTTTGAGCTTAACTCTTGTCATTTACAGGAGGTTTTACTTTACGCATTCAATTCAAAGAAATCTGTGGCTGAGGTTCATTGAGTGCTCTCAGATACGTATGGTGAAGCAACTATTAGTAAAAGAACATGTCATAAATGGTTTCCACAAAAAAGGAAATTAGGTGCCATTGCTCCATCTAATTACCACCTTTTCTGATCAATGGTGCATGGGCTGGCTGATCAGCATTTTGGTTCTTCTAACGAACTGAAAAATTAAATTGATTCGTGGCTCGCCTCAAAGGATGACAAGTTCTTTCAACGCAAGATTCATTTGCTAGATAGATGACAAAAAGTAGTGGCCAGTGATGGACAATACTTTGAATCATAAATCTGGTAACAGTTTTTGAAAATAAAGCCTTAAAATTTGAGAAAAAAACAACAGAAGCAAAGTTATACACCTAATAGTAGTTTTCAATTTTAAAATACATAATAAATTTAAAGGATTGATTATATTATCAGATTTAAAGTTACCAAATAGTTGCAAAATGGGCAAATATTTACGTAATTCACAAAATTAAATTTAACTTTTTAATTTTTTGCTTGTGGTGGTTATATTTTGAAGAAACTGCAAAAAAACGTTAGGTTACCAACTCTTTTTTCAATTAAACTTTTTTGTTGAGTGAACTTGACAACTTCCATGTATGCAAATGATACATTATGTCCAAGCATTTTGCAATACATCAGACGAATAAGATTTTCTTTCTGCTGTTTCTAGAATATAAAGTACTACAAATATTAAATGCTACAAATATAAAAGACTACAAATTTTACTTTGAAAAGCAAATAATAATATTATTTTCTAAATTATAAAATTTATGTAACTTTGATTTTAAAAAGTATTTTTAAACAATCATAATATATTGTATAAATATTATGAATATATATATGCACTATAAATATTTCATATAAAAAAACATAATCAACAATTAAACTTACTGAACTTAAATTAGGTTCAATAATTTTCTTTTTCAGATAAGCAATTTCTTGGGAAATTATTTGATCTGTTTGCTGTAATAAAAAAATTACAAACCACATATTAGATATTGCTACAATACCTAGGTAATTCTATCTGAAATCACCTAAATGCAGCATACCTTAGACCTCTTAGATTTTTTTTCCAATTATATATACCTTCAGTATGAATTAAATGAAGACAGTATAAAATATTAGCCAAAACTCCTAGCTGTTCTCAAAAATTAGCAATTATCATCAAGACCTGGCTTCCCACTAAAGGGCTGGCTTATACTATCTTTCAAATTTCAACTTTCTTTTTCTCATCTTCCTATAAAAATTAAAATACACATACATCTGCAAGATTTCATCTAGAACTTTATATTGGAAAAAGAGCAAAGAAAACAGTAAAAAAATTAACTGAGCTTAAAATTTTTTTAATTGCTGTGAAAATTATTTTTTGAGTTGGAGTGTGTATTTTTGACAGATTGTTTTTTATGCTAAAGAATAAGGATGAGTAAAAAGTTGAGCATTTTCTATGAAGAATTATCTTAGCTATTTAATTCTATACTTAAAAAATTTTTATTAACACCCAGACTATTTTACCTCATTTTGTTACATATAACAACCACCTGTTTTCAAATGGTAAGTCTGAAAAAATTCATTTTGAAATGGATGCTCATAAGTTTTGTATTGTAAACTTTAGGTGTTTCTTTTTTACATCAAGTCACAGCAAGTGACAAACATCAAGTTACATCAAGTTACATCAAGTCACAGCAAGTAGATATTCATAATTCTTTATAGTTTACATTTGATAACTTATGTTCCACCATTTCTAGTTGTTTACACCTTTTTTGTCCATGTTTAACTACATTCATTTACTATTCTTTTTGCTTTTTTAAGTCTAAATTATGGTTTCTTGGCAAAATTAAGTATTTAAACTTTCATGGATTTTAAGATCTTAGAAAAGAAAAATGGTACTTTCAAAGATAATGTAAGCTGACTCTTAAATAGAAAACAAACCTTGAAAATAATTATATCTTGAAAATGACTTGAAAATAAGTTGATATTATGCATACAATCGTCTCTTAATTCCTATAGTTTACAAAAAATTCAAGAAAAATCTAAGAGGTCATTAAGTAATCAATTGGGTGATTTTTAGAATTAACCTATAATCAAAAAACACTTAACATGTTGTAAAAATTATTATTGTA